>NW_022600897.1:2924-5988 GCF_009176505.1 Sitodiplosis mosellana | reverse complement strand
ACATTTTCCTGCAGTACTGCTAAGCGCAAGTGCTCTTTCTCTTTATTCTTCAATTATTACCCATAATTAGTAGACATAAAAACAAAACTTCAATGGAAATTGTGTTTTGAACTAACAACTGGTGAATATGTAAAAAGTCTCGTGGTGTCCCACTGATGACTATATTACCCTACATTTAAAAGTTTTTTTTTTTTTTTTGTGCGTTTTGGGAACGATGTTGATTTTTCTGTCTCAAAATTTTCTGTCTATCCACTTTAAGCGACATTGTGGCCACGCCATTTTGATGAAGGCGTCCCCTTTCAACCAGGGTTACCAAGTATGGTAATCGCTTTGTAACCAAAGCATTCAAATTCTCTTATTTTTCTACCTGTTTTCAATACAAAATCGAGCCGAATTCCATTTTTGTTTCCAATGCGAGGCAACAATGAATGAAACTACACGAAAAAGAGTGAGAGATAGAAAGAGCAGCACAGAAGTAATAGAATCGTCAAACCGAATTGAATTGTCGTATCAATAGAGATGATCACGTATTATTACTCTTCTTCTGTTTTCGTCTCAATTCGACATTCACTTTCCGAACATTGAAAGTGTAAGCGCCTTACCTCCAATTTTCATATGATATGCACACAACGTTCATTCACAGTGGTACATTTTGAACCAGAAAATGTTATGCATATTCTTCAGCGTGAACGCTTAAAGCGTATTTGCAAAAGTTTTCGTAGATGTGTTGGTCCCCCCCCTTCCAACAATTTCGTCGGATGATACTCCACTTTTGAATTTCAATACAAAAACCCAGTTATGGTTGTAACAGAATATGCAACGATGACTGAAAAACGAAAGCGAACACGGGCACTCTGTTCAGCACACCATACACACCGAAGGAGGAAAAAAAAAAAAACGTAATGTAAAAGTGAAAGGAAAAAAGCACATGAAAACAACAACAATAATACATGCTGCCGAGACGCACAAACGGGAAAATTCGAATGGATATTTCTTCGGGCAGAATATGTTAGTGATGTGTTCTTCTTGTATCTTGCATTGCCGTTTTCTTGTTGTGTTCATTTTTTGTATGCTTTGGCATTCACTTTTTCCCTTTCTCTTGCTCTTTTCCTAAATATGGAGAAGACAGGCCTTTGTTTGCTTCATTTTCAATCAGTCAAGCACTTGCTGTTTGCAGTAGAGCCCAACATCAAATACACAAACACCAACAAACGATAAATAACTTTTGGCAAAATTCCAAGTTCGTTGATATTTAGCTGTAGCATTTATGTGTATGTATATGTATATGGAAGAGAACAACAACAATTGCGACGACTTCGACGAGGACGTGGACTACAAAGAAGTAATAATAGAAGCAACAACAGGTCCGCGGTGACTACGCTTTTGAAAGTTTGCAATTAGAAACAAATATATTCTGCATTCGCCTGTTGACACACAATTTTCTGTCTGTTTTTATAAAAACATAGACCCTAAAAAAGATTCCACAATTTATCCGTTGAGCGCACAGAGCTCTCAACTAAATTAGGGAGAATTGTAGAAATGAATTGCGATGACGTGGGATCTGGTTTCGGTGTCTTCTTCTCTGTTTTTTTTCTTCTTTCTTCTTTCATTCGCTACCCATCCTTCGTGTTTGTGCTTTTTTGTATGTGCCATTCGTGAATTCTAGATGATTTCCAATGGTTGCTCTGTTTAGAGTTTCATTTCGTTCTGGCTTAAATGCCAAATGTATTCAACGTTTAGCAACATTTCTTTTTCGGCTGTACTTTTCGGCCTAAATGGATACATATGTATATCAAATCCATATGAACGAGCTCTCGCTGTACGAAAATATTGTATATGCTCTTTTGTTATTTGTTCGTTTTTTTTTTAAATTCGTTCATTTGACCTGGATCTGTCGTCTACGCACATGATTTTGTGTTTCGTTCGGTTTTTTTTCCGCTGCTTCCCCACTCTATGTATATTTGGCATTCGTCCTTTTTTGGAATTATCGATCTCATTTGCTTGATTCTACATCTATCGATGAGCTTTACCATTGTTTGATTCATGTACAATGCTCCTCTAATAAATGTAATGTATTATGTGTGTGTGTGTGTGTATTTTATTCGTTTGACTGCCCTTCTGTACAATAAGAAAGTACTTCATTTATGTCAAAAATTGATTCAATAGGCGTAGAAAGCAAACTTTTGCATCATTCTCTCTCTCTCTCTCTCTCTCTCTCTCTCTCTCACACTTTTTCGCTCTAATTCGCTTCGAATTGAATATGATGAACGGTTTTTGTCAGCAACGCACAAAGTCGAGAATTAAATAAATCGAAACGAAATAATTGTGTCGAATGGATGATGACGATGTTGATGATGATGGTTTGCTTTTTCTGCAAATGTGGGCGCCTATCGTGGCACACGTAATTTCATACACATGCATTCAATTTGGAGACGTTAATTTGATGAAAACCTAATTATATTCCTTTGCGCAGTGCCATGTAAAACGATATGATTAAATGTACGACGTGTGAAATGCGAGTGCGACAGAGGATTTATCCGCGATAGCTCCTCCACTCAGATCACTGAATTTATCCTTATACAACTCAAACTTACTCACTTTCTAACACATACACATACACACCATCACATGCCAAAGTAATATGATCGCATTATTCTCATATCGTGTTTTGGCTACGATTTTCATCCAGCATTCACAGTGGTGTCTGCTGGCGTTCTACATCACATGGATAACGATTGATGAAACGATGAAATTGTAGAGAGAATTACATCTGTTTCGTCTCCGATTATATCCCTATTTACCTTTCAACATTTTTAAACACTAAAATGGCATTTGCTGAGTGTAATTTTTTTTCCCCATTTTTTCATCAACGCCTACACATTCACTGCGATTAAATTTACTTTTCTATACAACATTTTAAAATGTTTCAAAACGGAACTGTAGGAAAAAATCAAGGTGTAACATGTCTGTATCCAAAAGATTTTGAAGGCGACGCACTAGACTTGCGAGCGAAAAACTTTTTCTCTTTTGCCACCTCCACCATCTTACCATCTTTCTCACTCTC
>NW_022600897.1:0-2914 GCF_009176505.1 Sitodiplosis mosellana | reverse complement strand
ACGTGTTGATTCACCGTGTGTTTGTGTTGCGAAAAAGAGAGTGAGAAAGATGGTAAGATGGTGGAGGTGGCAAAAGAGAAAAAGTTTTTCGCTCGCAAGTCTAGTGCGTCGCCTTTAAAATCTTTCGCTACAGACATGTTACACCTTGATTTTTTCCTACAGTTCCGTTTTGAAACATTTTAAAATGTTGTATAGAAAAGTAAATTTAATCGCAGTGAATGTGTAGGCGTTGATGAAAAAATGGGGAAAAAAAATTACACTCAGCAAATGCCATTTTAGTGTTTAAAAATGTTGAAAGGTAAATAGGGATATAATCGGAGACGAAACAGATGTAATTCTCTCTACAATTTCATCGTTTCATCAATCGTTATCCATGTGATGTAGAACGCCAGCAGACACCACTGTGAATGCTGGATGAAAATCGTAGCCAA
This sequence comes from Sitodiplosis mosellana, assembly GCF_009176505.1. NCBI lineage: Eukaryota > Metazoa > Arthropoda > Insecta > Diptera > Cecidomyiidae > Sitodiplosis > Sitodiplosis mosellana. Next base: position 2,483 of record NW_022600897.1, on the reverse strand, counting down.
AACACGATATGAGAATAATGCGATCATATTACTTTGGCATGTGATGGTGTGTATGTGTATGTGTTAGAAAGTGAGTAAGTTTGAGTTGTATAAGGATAAATTCAGTGATCTGAGTGGAGGAGCTATCGCGGATAAATCCTCTGTCGCACTCGCATTTCACACGTCGTACATTTAATCATATCGTTTTACATGGCACTGCGCAAAGGAATATAATTAGGTTTTCATCAAATTAACGTCTCCAAATTGAATGCATGTGTATGAAATTACGTGTGCCACGATAGGCGCCCACATTTGCAGAAAAAGCAAACCATCATCATCAACATCGTCATCATCCATTCGACACAATTATTTCGTTTCGATTTATTTAATTCTCGACTTTGTGCGTTGCTGACAAAAACCGTTCATCATATTCAATTCGAAGCGAATTAGAGCGAAAAAGTGTGAGAGAGAGAGAGAGAGAGAGAGAGAGAGAGAATGATGCAAAAGTTTGCTTTCTACGCCTATTGAATCAATTTTTGACATAAATGAAGTACTTTCTTATTGTACAGAAGGGCAGTCAAACGAATAAAATACACACACACACACACATAATACATTACATTTATTAGAGGAGCATTGTACATGAATCAAACAATGGTAAAGCTCATCGATAGATGTAGAATCAAGCAAATGAGATCGATAATTCCAAAAAAGGACGAATGCCAAATATACATAGAGTGGGGAAGCAGCGGAAAAAAAACCGAACGAAACACAAAATCATGTGCGTAGACGACAGATCCAGGTCAAATGAACGAATTTAAAAAAAAAACGAACAAATAACAAAAGAGCATATACAATATTTTCGTACAGCGAGAGCTCGTTCATATGGATTTGATATACATATGTATCCATTTAGGCCGAAAAGTACAGCCGAAAAAGAAATGTTGCTAAACGTTGAATACATTTGGCATTTAAGCCAGAACGAAATGAAACTCTAAACAGAGCAACCATTGGAAATCATCTAGAATTCACGAATGGCACATACAAAAAAGCACAAACACGAAGGATGGGTAGCGAATGAAAGAAGAAAGAAGAAAAAAAACAGAGAAGAAGACACCGAAACCAGATCCCACGTCATCGCAATTCATTTCTACAATTCTCCCTAATTTAGTTGAGAGCTCTGTGCGCTCAACGGATAAATTGTGGAATCTTTTTTAGGGTCTATGTTTTTATAAAAACAGACAGAAAATTGTGTGTCAACAGGCAAATGCAGAATATATTTGTTTCTAATTGCAAACTTTCAAAAGCGTAGTCACCGCGGACCTGTTGTTGCTTCTATTATTACTTCTTTGTAGTCCACGTCCTCGTCGAAGTCGTCGCAATTGTTGTTGTTCTCTTCCATATACATATACATACACATAAATGCTACAGCTAAATATCAACGAACTTGGAATTTTGCCAAAAGTTATTTATCGTTTGTTGGTGTTTGTGTATTTGATGTTGGGCTCTACTGCAAACAGCAAGTGCTTGACTGATTGAAAATGAAGCAAACAAAGGCCTGTCTTCTCCATATTTAGGAAAAGAGCAAGAGAAAGGGAAAAAGTGAATGCCAAAGCATACAAAAAATGAACACAACAAGAAAACAGCAATGCAAGATACAAGAAGAACACATCACTAACATATTCTGCCCGAAGAAATATCCATTCGAATTTTCCCGTTTGTGCGTCTCGGCAGCATGTATTATTGTTGTTGTTTTCATGTGCTTTTTTCCTTTCACTTTTACATTACGTTTTTTTTTTTTTCCTCCTTCGGTGTGTATGGTGTGCTGAACAGAGTGCCCGTGTTCGCTTTCGTTTTTCAGTCATCGTTGCATATTCTGTTACAACCATAACTGGGTTTTTGTATTGAAATTCAAAAGTGGAGTATCATCCGACGAAATTGTTGGAAGGGGGGGGACCAACACATCTACGAAAACTTTTGCAAATACGCTTTAAGCGTTCACGCTGAAGAATATGCATAACATTTTCTGGTTCAAAATGTACCACTGTGAATGAACGTTGTGTGCATATCATATGAAAATTGGAGGTAAGGCGCTTACACTTTCAATGTTCGGAAAGTGAATGTCGAATTGAGACGAAAACAGAAGAAGAGTAATAATACGTGATCATCTCTATTGATACGACAATTCAATTCGGTTTGACGATTCTATTACTTCTGTGCTGCTCTTTCTATCTCTCACTCTTTTTCGTGTAGTTTCATTCATTGTTGCCTCGCATTGGAAACAAAAATGGAATTCGGCTCGATTTTGTATTGAAAACAGGTAGAAAAATAAGAGAATTTGAATGCTTTGGTTACAAAGCGATTACCATACTTGGTAACCCTGGTTGAAAGGGGACGCCTTCATCAAAATGGCGTGGCCACAATGTCGCTTAAAGTGGATAGACAGAAAATTTTGAGACAGAAAAATCAACATCGTTCCCAAAACGCACAAAAAAAAAAAAAAA
>NW_022600896.1:0-2658 GCF_009176505.1 Sitodiplosis mosellana | reverse complement strand
TTGCTCGTCGTGGTGTGGTTAAAAATTTGTATAGCGACAATGGCACAAATTTTGTGCGTGCAAACAAGATTTTGCGTGAAAATGTCGTTAACATTGGGGAGCAGTATGACGAGGCGATTTGCCGGGAATTGGCCAAGAGTGGCACAAGGTGGCATTTTTCTCCACCGGGTGCACCTCATATGAATGGGCTGGCGGAGGCAGCCGTTAAATCGGTCAAGTTGCACTTGAAACGAACGATCTCTGACACCAAGCTAACATTTGAAGAATTGTGCACGTTATTGACACAAATAGAAGCTTATGTTAACTCGCGTCCCCTCTGTCCACTTTCATCCGATCCAAATGATTTACTCGCATTAACACCGGCTCATTTTCTGGTTGGGCAACCCCTGATTGCACCTCCAGAAGAGTGTCACATTGAGGCTAAAGCCACTTGGCTCAACAAGTGGCAAAGGGTGCAACAAATGATGCAGTATTTCTGGAAACGGTGGCAATCTGATTATTTGAATCAACTGCAAACAAGAAATAAATGGTGCAGGGAGGAGAAAGCCCTGACAATTGATGACTTGGTGTTAATTCGTGACGAAAATTTACCACCAACTCAGTGGCAAATTGGAAGGGTAGTGAAAACTCATCCTGGTGGAGATGGATTGACGAGAGTCGTTTCATTAAAAACAAGTGGTGGTGTGATGAAGCGTCCCATTGCAAAACTATGTGCCTTTCCGAAACGGGAAACTGAAACGAATGACGTGACGCCAATCATGCGGGCAAATCTTGCAAGAGTATCGGTACGTAGGCGAAAACCAATTGGGGTGTTACCTATTATCACCGCAATTTTGGCACTATGCACCACATTGTCGTACCAAAATCCAATTCCATTCAAATCCCATGAAATAACGCATTTCAATTCGTCGCCTGGGTTCTATTTTGAAAAAACTCATGATGTTTTTATGACACACTCGGATTGGAACGTCGTTTCTCACCTGAATTTGCGAAAATTCAAAAGTGAGTACGATGCAATCTATGACAATCTTACTGTGGCTCGGGACATTTGCTTCAAAAGCATGGCCACAGCCGGTGGCTGCAAAAGTTTAATTTCTCACCTCCAACAAAAATTGAATGCAATTAATTCTCGAAATTTGCTCATTTTTGGTAATCAAAGATCGAAACGCGAAATTCCCACATTACACATACTTGGCGACATTTTGGGCGATATAACTGGCACTCTCGGTTCCAAATTCGAAAAGCGGTACTCACAGGATCTATCATTAATTCACGAAAATGAGGATCATTTGATGCTATTGTTGAAAAATTATACATCGATCATGGATTCCACATTAAACATAATCCAGAATGATGAAGCAAAAATGCAAAAACATTTGAATACGTTTGGCGATCTCATTAATGCTGTCAGCAATCACACCAATGCGCTTGAGCTGGGAGCAAACATACATAATTTTGTGGTGTATTTGGGTCTGCTCATTAATGACTATGAACAGCACCAGTCTGATATAATCGATATGCTAACATTCTCGAGAAGAAATCATATCAGTCATGTGTTGTTTACGCCTGAACAAATCGATCATCAGGTCGAATTAATTACGAAACAGGTTGGTTCCGAGTATCACGTTCCGAAAGGAATTGATATTTATTCGGTTAGCAAAATCTCAGTAGTCCGTTTGCACCAGCAGTTTGTGTTCAAGTTATCAATTCCGTTGATGGAGGCGAAAAAATTCAAATTGTATAAAATCATTGCTGTTCCAACGATCCAAAATAAACACATGTTTGTTTTAAATAACAATCAAAAATTCATGCTGACGTCTGTGGACAGGCAGTTATATCAATATCTTGACAATTATGATTGTATACCTTATCAGAATGGAAGGGCTTTAATTTGTGACAAACCAAACGCGTTCAACACAGCGGCGAAATCCGACTGTGTATGGAATGTATTCAATCATTTGACAAAATCGACATGCGAAATGAGGGAATCGAGAAATACATTGTTTTTTTATAGCGTAAGCGCGAACAAATTTTTATTTGTCTTGCCAGAAGTGGTTAGAGTAACCATCATATGCGGGGATCGTGTGGCTCACGATCAACTGGCCGGGGAGGGCATGTTGACACTCAAGCCAACATGTTCTTTAGCTTCCGAGAATGTCCAATTGTTTTCTAAAATTGTATTGGCGAATGAACGTCAGGAATTGATAATTCCCGAAATTTACACCGACAATTGGACATTCCCGAATCAACTGGATTTCACACATAAACCAATAAATCTTGAAATGGGAAACCGGCAGGAAATAATTAAGCTTAGAGCAATCTTAAACGAAACCAGCTCTCAATCGCGTTTAAAACAAATTTCGTATCACGATATTCACCACTATTCATTCATGTACCTTTGTTTGATATTGTTTATTTTCTTTCTGATAGTTAAATTTATAATTAAAAACAAAAAAATGTTTGTTAGACGTGTGTCTGCGCCTCACGTAGTCACACCGGTTGAATCTGCGGACAAAGCAGAAAACTGAATCAACAATTTCGTTATTTAATTGAATTTGAGTTCTTGATTAATTGCATTGTCATGTTTATTCCCGGTGCTGCCTTCTGCGCCCGGAGAATGTTTGCATAAAACATAAATTGTTTAATTGGGCTACACAA
>NW_022600895.1:0-4987 GCF_009176505.1 Sitodiplosis mosellana | reverse complement strand
GTAGCCATTGGAAGGAAGGCCATTTTTTGAATTTTCAAAGGCCGGCCAAGGCCAAGATGGCGGCCAAATCAAAAAGTGGCGGAACAAAAAAGTCTTAGTTTTTGATATAGTTCAATGCCTGAAAAATTGAAAAAGATCGGACAAAAAGTACGGACGGACGGACACACAGACAAAACTATTATCTCAGAATAATTGGTGGAGACGCCAAAGAAAATTTTCAAATGGCCATAACTCATGAACTGATGGTTCGATTTTGACGTTCTTGGTCTTGTTGGAAAGGTCTCGACGAGAAGCTCCAGAAAAACTATGTTTTGAGATGACTGGGCCGCGTCCAACCCCGATAAATGGGAAAAACTGAGGATTGCTCCAAATTTTTAAGTGGCCATATCTATGGAGACGGTTGGTAGATTCCCAAGTTTGAATGCATTTTCTGGGCCTATGAGCCAAGGGCTTTCTGACGATACTTCATTCATACCAGATGGCCTCTTAGGAAAAAAGTTCGAAATTGCGTGTATATATAGGCGAGTTCGACTTTCAGCACAGTGGTGCTTTCGTCACTCGCGCCTGCTGTCGCCGGCTGTGATGAGTACAAAACAGGCAAATTTCAAATCGCTCCGAAGAAGAAACAAATGAAAATGTACCAATTTGCTTACCATTTTTGGCTCAATTCAGCGTTTTATATAAAAATTGTTCTAAAAAACGGTCATTTTGTAGGGGAGGTATCTTAAATTTTCGTAATTCGATAATTTTACGTTTGAAAACTCCTATTTATTTTCGAAAATAATGGGGGCCTGTGAACAATAAAACACCCATTTTGTTGTATTTTGGTCTTAAATTAAAGCTATCATGTATTTTCTACCAGTGTACTGAAAAAATCAGTACCAAAGACAGTTTTTTCGCAATATCTCGGAAACGGCTGGCCCCAAATCTCGGCCTTCGGCTACCATCCCCATGAAATTTTCCGCCCGATCGAATGGGACTTCTCACAATTTTCCCCGATTTTCCATTTTCCTTCGACGCTATGCCTTCTTACGTCAACGCCAACTGGTGCAAGAACAAGTACTACAAGCACAACGTACGTCAAATTCAAAAGCTTGTATACAAATATATACATGTGTCAATTGCTTATTGAGCGGTTTTCTGTTCTCAAGAAATATTTTGAGTTTATTTTTATTAAAATCCGCAAAAAAGATTTTTCAATGCAAGAATTTAATCTTGTTATTTTAAAACGTAAAATCAAACATTTTTCTCGTGTTTTTGCGTGTTTTTGTCAACACAAGAGTAACTTAAGAATTGCGAACAAATGTCAGTTCATTTGTTGACGTTCCACGTTCCGATTGTTTCAATTACAACATGAAGTGACATTTGTCGCAGTTATTCATGTTGATGAAAACACGTGAAAACACAAAAATTTCATTTAATTTTATATTTTCTAAAATATTAGAATATTGTTTTTTATTGAAACATTTTTTTTGAGTTTTTCTCTTCAAGTGATTGCTATATTTATACAAACGTGGTATTTCATTGTGTGGTTTGTGTTTGTTTTGGTTTGTTTATTGGCTGATTCATGTTGACACAATGATTCTAATAGTGATATGCTGTGCAATTGGGGCTTGAAATATTTTTTTTTCTCCTTTAGAAAAAATATCAATGGAATAAGAGAGATATCAGTGTAATGCAAGCAGATTTTAATGTTTTTATGTGAAAGAACTACTATTCAAAACAGGCAATAACAGTATACCCAACGTGTAAGCTTTTAATACTATTGGTATACAACGGTTGTATTACATGTTCTTGCACCAGTTGGCGCTTCTGGGCTCATTTATATGAGAACTGTCAAGAAGGCGCAGTGTCGTTTTCCTTTTATAGCGATATGTTCATTTTCGGAAAATTTTCCAGGATTTGCAATTTTCCGGGAAATTTTCTTGAATTCGTTTTCAGCATACGATCGTACATTCATAAAATGAAAATGGTTGGAAAATCTCGGAAAACTCGGGAAATATGGAAGATTTTGTAAAAATAAAATGTACTGAAAATGACCCTAAATATATATATGAGGCCATATTTTGGCTCCAGTGATTTTTCCGGGAAATCTGATCAGATAGAAAACTTCCTTGGGACTTCCTCTTTCCATATGTGTAAACAAGAATTTGCTTCCGACACACGAATTTTATAAGTGTACTGATAAAATCAGTACACATGGTAGCATTATCTTAAATCGACTTTGTCATCGAAAAAATCACTCAAAATGGAGATTTTACATATAAAACGCTGAATTGAGCCGTTATATGCCCATACAATCTAAATATTTTTACGGATGCTGACTACATACAAGCCGATATCAGTGGCGAGAATATTGAAGCATCGTTAATCGAACAAGAATTTGATAAAGAAACGCAACGTCGCATCGTTCTTGTAGATGTGCCTGAACCTGGTGCTAATGTCGAAGTGGCCACTTCAAAGGAACCGTCGACATCACTTTCCCGTGCTACAACAAGCTTAGCTTCAATTTTGGCTGAAGTTGGTCCATTGAAACCGACCCAAACTCCGCAAAAGAAATCAAATCGCGGCCGTAAGACAATGAAAAGTGCAGTGTTGACTTCGCCTGAATGTATGGCGGAATTACACGAGAAAAAGAAGAGACGTGACGAACTTAATCGAAAGAAGGAAGAAAAAGCAGCACAACCATCAAAACGAGCAAGAAAAGATTCGACAACAACACCGAAAAAAGCATCGAAGAAGAAAAACAGGAAAAAAATGCGAAACAAAAGACGAAGAAATCAAAGTCGAAGAAGAGGTCTGATCAATCATCTGAGGAAACCGAATTCTGCATCGTTTGCTTCAAAGAACTGGAACCACCATTGAATGCAAACAACTCCATCAAATGCAATAGGTGCACCAGCATCGCCCGCATGCCAACAAGTCACGAAGTTATTTCAAATGTAAAAACTCGGACAATGACTTCGATTCTGATGAATCAGAAGCATAATTTTGTACACGTTTGTACTTGAAAATTATTTACATTGAATAAATATTCATCAAACATTGAATTTATTTGGTATTTACTTCATTTTTTGGCATCATCTAGGAAATTTGTAGGCCCACTCATGGATACAAATTTTTTTTTCCCAAAAAACGAGGTTTTTCGCCGACTGGCAAACATTTTTTTTTGGTCAAATATATTAAAGATCTGATACCATGGCCAGTTGGCTAGTCAATTAAGCTAAACAACGGTATATATAAACCTAAACTTTTCTAGTCCACAGTATACCTACAGCCGTCAATGCTTAGGCGGCCCACTCATAGAGACGTTACCCTAGTTAAAAATCGTTTTGATTTTTTCATGAAAAGTACTTTTTAGTGTTTTTAGTTGATTGCGTGGTATAAAAACACTTGGTGAAGGGCTGGTATCCGAAAGAATTTTATTCATCTGAACGCAAAAACACTTTGGTTATGATTTTGCCCTTATTCACGGCAAAAAAAATGAGTTTTAGTTGATTTTTGTCGATTTTTCATGTTTTTTCCAATTTCAAATGGCTATTTCTCGAAAAACAGAGTTTTGCCAGATATAAGCTATATGACAAATTTTAGCTCTAATTTGGGGCTATATTTGAGGCAATTTTGAAAAAAATCGTCGGAGCCGTTTTCGAGAAAATGGCCGATTTGTGCAAGGCCAGGTGACAATTTTTTTGGTCTTCTGCCCATAAGACCATGCTAACTTGATTTTTTTAAAGCCATTTTATTGCTGGCCTTGAGACCTTTCCAACGATACCTTAAAATTTGAAATCGGTTGACAGGGTTAGGCACGGTAGCCATTGGAAGGAAGGCCATTTTTTGAATTTTCAAAGGCCGGCCAAGGCCAAGATGGCGGCCAAATCAAAAAGTGGCGGAACAAAAAAGTCTTAGTTTTTGATATAGTTCAATGCCTGAAAAATTGAAAAAGATCGGACAAAAAGTACGGACGGACGGACACACAGACAAAACTATTATCTCAGAATAATTGGTGGAGACGCCAAAGAAAATTTTCAAATGGCCATAACTCATGAACTGATGGTTCGATTTTGACGTTCTTGGTCTTGTTGGAAAGGTCTCGACGAGAAGCTCCAGAAAAACTATGTTTTGAGATGACTGGGCCGCGTCCAACCCCGATAAATGGGAAAAACTGAGGATTGCTCCAAATTTTTAAGTGGCCATATCTATGGAGACGGTTGGTAGATTCCCAAGTTTGAATGCATTTTCTGGGCCTATGAGCCAAGGGCTTTCTGACGATACTTCATTCATACCAGATGGCCTCTTAGGAAAAAAGTTCGAAATTGCGTGTATATATAGGCGAGTTCGACTTTCAGCACAGTGGTGCTTTCGTCACTCGCGCCTGCTGTCGCCGGCTGTGATGAGTACAAAACAGGCAAATTTCAAATCGCTCCGAAGAAGAAACAAATGAAAATGTACCAATTTGCTTACCATTTTTGGCTCAATTCAGCGTTTTATATAAAAATTGTTCTAAAAAACGGTCATTTTGTAGGGGAGGTATCTTAAATTTTCGTAATTCGATAATTTTACGTTTGAAAACTCCTATTTATTTTCGAAAATAATGGGGGCCTGTGAACAATAAAACACCCATTTTGTTGTATTTTGGTCTTAAATTAAAGCTATCATGTATTTTCTACCAGTGTACTGAAAAAATCAGTACCAAAGACAGTTTTTTCGCAATATCTCGGAAACGGCTGGCCCCAAATCTCGGCCTTCGGCTACCATCCCCATGAAATTTTCCGCCCGATCGAATGGGACTTCTCACAATTTTCCCCGATTTTCCATTTTCCTTCGACGCTATGCCTTCTTACGTCAACGCCAACTGGTGCAAGAACAAGTACTACAAGCACAACGTACGTCAAATTCAAAAGCTTGTATACAAATATATACATGTGTCAATTGCTTATTGAGCGGTTTTCTGTTCTCAAGAAATATTTTGAGTTTATTTTTATTAAAA
>NW_022600894.1:0-7803 GCF_009176505.1 Sitodiplosis mosellana | reverse complement strand
AAAACCATGCTCTTTTCGTAAATTATGCGGTAATCACAATAGTAGGAACATGAAAACGAAAACAGTCATGCAACCAAGATGGAAATGCTTGATATTAGTCTATAGTCCAGGATAACCTTTGGTAAACGTTTCCAAAGGGACAAAGGCTATGTGAAGCGTTAATTGTTACGCGTTAAATTTAAGACTTTGAGACTGAAAAAGTCGTCACTCAATTTATCAGAAAGATAAATTGATGAGAAGTTTTACGTCGGTTAAGGCAGATCCATGTTGATTGCAGAGTGCATTGAGTTGATATGGACCATGATTTGAAACGTAACTAGATAATTTGATGCTAAATGGTAAATAATTCAAAATTGACTTCAAAGATAAGAATATTAACTCGCCAACTCGTGGATGGCTACAACAAAGCACAAAATCAAAAAAATAAAAATAAAAATTTACAATAAACAAGTTAAAATGAAATTTCCGTGTCTTTCATTCATATTATTACTTTTTAACAGTTTTTTATTAAAATTTTGCTACTTTTTTGGCTATTTCGAAAATACCCATAAATACCCAACAAATCCGGTACTTACCCGGTATAAATGGGTATTTACCCAAGAAATTTACCCAAATTTAAATACCGGGTAAATTGCCCATCACTAGATAAACATTAACCTTAACTCAGAATTCATGAAGAAAAACTCGAAAAACCAATTTTTTGCGTGACGTTCCAGTCAGTATTTTCGCCCATATACTGTTACTCTATAATATAAAGACTATATTTGAACGAAATAATCTGAGGACTATTGGCACTTGTCAGATTGCAATTTGGATAAAATTAAGCGCAAATTGATCCAGACTTCAAAAAAATTCTTGAATGCAGTAAAAACTCCCAAAAGTGGAACCTCTATTTAAGAGAAACCACGAGTTAGTGGAAAAATAATTCGGCCATTGAAGTTTTCGTTCAAAATGACCTCCGAATAAGGGAAATTTTACCTCCAGATAAGGGAAAATGACTCTTTTTGACCAATTTATACTTGCTTAACCTTCAAACCGTAAATTGGACACTGTGTGCCCAAAACCAATTTTGAATGCTTATATCTTAATTATTTCTTATCATAAATTAATAAAATAACTATAGTTCGATTCGTTGAAAATTTGACTACAAAAATTGCGTTAACATATCCACATACGCGCACTAGCTTACCACATATGCGCGTAAACATGTGTGATACGTTATACGTAAAATGGGTGCCTGAGTGCCCATATACATTTTTCGACAAATTGCGTATAAAAATTAATGTGGAAACTATGAAATATACATCATTGGAAAGATCTTGAAAAGTACATGGTATTTGAGTTAAAAGACATCAAAATCGATCATCATTTTATCAAAATATGGTCATTTTATCAATTTTGGCCAAAAACACTCCAACGGCCAAATATTGGCCAAATGCCGGCCCATTTTGAAGTTTTATACCAAAAATGACATCTACTTTTTAAGATCTTTCTACTCAATAAAAAAACTACGCTACAAATATACCGCGTGTATTCCCTGCGCACGCTGCGTTTATACCATATTCACGCTTACGCTTATTTTATACATAGTTTAATACAGAATCGATGATATATTTAAGGCATATTTTTAGCGTGAACCGCATGCAAAGCATATGGATAGCATACGCTAAGTCAAAGTATTCTATACGTACGTTTTGCATGCTGTTCACGCTAAAAATATGCCTTAAATATACCTTCGTCTCTGTATTAAACTATCTATAAAATAAGCGTAAGCGTGAATATGGTATAAACGCAGCGTGCGCAGAGAATACACGCGGTATATTTGTAGCGTGGTTTTTTTTATTGGGTAGTGATTTACAAAACTTTTTGATCCAACCTGCCGTTCAAAATCTCAATTTTCGACGTCAAAATCGGCCATAGTGGAACTTGTATGTATATGTTTTTGCCTTCATTTTTGTGAAGAGATCAAAATTGCAACTTTATTTAAAAAATTCCAAAAAACTTGCTGTTGTCTTTCATATTTCGATTTTTTATGACTTTCATCACATTTCAAAATAATTTTCATACTTTTCCGATCAATAAATACAGAAATATTAACATTTAAAAATAAAAATTTAAGAAAAAACTGACATTTCCCATATAAAATGCATTATTATGGGCACTCAGGCACCGATTTTACGAACAACGTTGGAAAATACATTTTACGGTTTGACGGTTAAAAATGCTATAAAAACTTTTTTTCCTGAATTTTCACCCGCAATATCGAAATGTGTGCATGTGATTTACATGTGTTTTTTTATATAGATACTCCAAAATATTGATTGGACAATTCCTTCTTATTGTTTATGTATTGCAAATGCATGAACATCACAAAAGAATCGGGCGAAGTAAATAAGAAGTGACTGAATCACATCTATGAGAATGAAATGTGAAATTTTCCGTTAGAAGCAAACAGTAATTTGGTAAACAATACATCGGCACTCATATTTTCACACAGCTTACTTCGCATTCGATTCTTTTGTAATATCTTCGCCATCTACTGGTTACGTTAAAAAAAACAGAACATACGTCATCGAAAATTGAAAACATACACACACAACTATGTACAAATTGGACGAATCGTGCATAAAAAATGATGCACAATTACATATACCGATAAGGCGATATATACTTGGTTTGTACGTTGAATCTGCTTGGTTTTATCAAATGAAAGTAAAATGAACCCCTAATTAGTGGAAAACTCATTTTTAAAGCATTATAAACCTTCCAATAGTGGAACCTCAATTTAAGAGAAACCTCGAGATAGTGGAAAAATTTTTCGGCCGGAGCGAGTCCACTATTGGGAGGTTTTACTGTATAGGCTTTTCTGGGATGGTGTGTTGGCGCAAGGTTATTTTTTCCCCAAAATATGGGGAGTATTTTCAGCCAAATATCAAATTAAATTGTGCAAACACCTTATTGATTCTACAAGGAATTATCAAAATAAACGCTACACACAGAAGAAAAAATATAAAAATCTACACAGTAAGATCAATCAAAACAGGATTTATGCGACAAATCGTGTAAAATGATAAAATATCGTGTAAATTCAAATAAAACAATGAATTGGTCAATACTATTACCCGATACACGGATCTGTCAAACGTATTATGCGTCATCTTTGAAACATTAAAAATTACACGATATTTTACACGTTTTTAAAGTTTTACACGATTTGTCGCATAAATCCTGTTTTAATTGATCTTACTGTGTAGTTTTTTATATTTGTTCTTCTGTGTGTACTTTATTTTAACAGCCTACCTTGAATGCATTTCAATTCGACTTACGAGCCATCATCAGCATCACGACTGAAACGAAAATCGCATTGTCAGCCAAATCACCTCGCCGCAATCGTCACAACATTGAACGACACAAACACACACAAATGCACACACATATTTATCGGTTAAATACAATTTCGTCTATAAAAAATGACAAAAACGTCTAAAATAAAAACAATTTCGTCTAATGAAAAATTGTTACTTTTTTTACAAAATCGTCTAAAAAAGTGACAAAATCATCTATAATTCTGACAATTTTTTTAATGACAAAATCGTTGCGGAAATTGACAAAATCGTCTATATTCACAATTTCCGAAAAAATGACAAAAACATCTAAAAACCTCCAAAAACGTCTATGGACAAAACGCGTATTAAAAATGACAAAATCATCTAAATTCGCAATTTCCGAAAAAAGTGACAAAATCGTCAAAAAATCTCCAAAAACGTCTATGGACAAAACGCCCATTAAAAAGGACAATATCATCTGAAAATCTAACATTTTTATTCCAAATCATTTAAAATCCCAATGATCAACTGAAGTATTTCGATGTGCGGAAAGAAGTGGTTGGAACCATCGAATATTCCTTGTTGTAGTTGGAATTGTATCAATGCCAAACGACGTAATGAAGGACAGTTTCTTATGATAACATCCAGAAGTCCTTGCAACAAAAATCATCAATAGGCTGCGGAGCTTATGCAATGATACGTTGTCTTCACGTGTGAGATCAATCGTTTGATGCTTCTGCTCGAAAACTTGAGCAGCCACTTTTCTGAACTTCGTGCACGTGTCATTGAGGGCAACAAAATCAAAACATGGCAAATGTTCGAAAATCTGTGCCACAATCTCATCTTGAAGATCCGTAATATGCTTAGACCACTGAGGGGTAGCAGCGACGTTCAGCGTGTCTGCTTCATCAACTGGCTGAATCCAACTGTCACCTTGACTCACTTTCATCTGGTGGCCGGCTACAGTATGTAGCTCCTTAGTCAAACAGGCAGCGGCACTACTTGCTGATTTGTATAAAACTGTACCAGAGGTATATCGTGATCGCTTCTTGAACGAAAAGTTTTCGATTTTTCCAAAGGTTTTGAAATGAGTTTTCATTGCACTGTTCAGTATCTAAGAATATGAAATAAAATATTTTTAAAATTGTACTAACAATACAGTATGAAACTATTTACATTGACTGTTTGCAAATGAAAAGAAACTCTATGAATAGGGATTCCGTCTTCGGTATATGAAATATCAAGTTTTTCAGTATTTGAAATGATTTCCCGTGCTTTCCAACATATAGCACATTTGTTAAGAAAAAAGCTTGCCTTGCGAATTTAGATGATTTTGTCGAACATTTGAGGTGTTCAATGAACATTTAAATGTGACTATTGACAATGTTGAGTTGATACAAAGTGTGAGTGACGAGACACGACTCGATGGCTTTGATTGAAGCACATTTTGAAGAACGAGAACACAGTGAATTTAGATAACGGCAATATCGATTCAGTGTTGTTCGCATTCGTTTGACCGATAAATATGGCTGCTTACAAAAACGTCTATAAAATTGACAAAAAAATGCGAACAACACTGAATCGATGTTGCCGTTATCTAAATTCACTGTGTTCTCGTTCTTCAAAATGTGCACACAATCATAGCCATCGAGTCGTCTCTCGTCACTCACACTTTGTATCAACTCAACATTGTCAATAGTCACATTTAAATGTTCATTGAACACCTCAAATGTTCTTTGAAACGTTTTTTCACCGAACGTTTCGTTTGACCAATGTAAACATTCACTACATGTAATACGATATATGCCCGATTTTTCTAGATTGTTTTTTCTGTCTTTTGTACTCACAAGCAAATCACCTAATTTATTATTGTTTTTGTAAACTAACATCATATAGAATTCGTTGAATACGTTTTTCAATTTGTTTGTGATTTGTGGAACATAAGACACAGCCACTCTCTTTTTCTCCGGTTTTTCTTCAGATGGTGATAAAGTCGTTGCATTCATTTTTTTCGCTTTGTTAGCTTGTTTCTTGATTATTTTATCAACCATTGAAATTGAGAAACCGTTTTGGGTGGCAACCGATTTCATGTAATCGTACTCTTCTTTGTAATGTTCGATCGAAAGAGGAAGCGTACACAAACGATGAGCCATTGAATGAAAAGAGGCTGTTTTGTATTGAAACGGGCAATGCGAATCGCTCGTAATAACACGCGTTGTACTGGTTGGCTTGTGATAAACTGAAAATTCTAGCGAGTGATCTGTTTTTCTGTGCACTTGAATATCCAAAAAAGGCAGTTTATTGTCAATTTCAGTTTCACAAGTGAATTTAATTGTCGGGAATTGAGAATCTAAGTTATTCAAAATTTCGTCCAATTTTTCGCGTTCGAACACTGCAAAAATATTATCAACATATCGATGCCACACTCTGGGCAGAAGGCCCTTTTCTTCTAACTGATATTCCAACGCAGCCATGAAACATTCACTAATCAAAGGAGACAATGGATTACCCATATTTGTTCCTTTTTCAATATGATAGAACTTTTCCCGAAATTGAAAGAAATTCTGTTCCATGCATAATTTAGCAACATCACTGTATAATTGCACTTTGTCATCGGAATATCCAAATTGTCCAAATATTTAAAGAATTCAGTCAAAGCAAGGTCCACATCGATGCTCGGAAACAAATTAGTCACATCAAATGAACCGATTATTTCGTTCACACCAACTGTCACTTTTTCAACTTTCTTAACGGAATCGAAACTGTTCTTCACTGAGCGACTTTTGATTGATGGTAGCGTTCTTATTTCATTGACGAGCCATTTTTCCAACTTGATTGGTGTATTGATGCTTGAGACAATCGGCCTCATTTTTCTCCCATCTTTGTGTATTTTTGCAGGCAATACATCAATGCAACAGACAGATTCGCGACATTTAATTTTTGGATGAGTCGTCAACCAAAAACCGGGCCAATTCGTTGTCTTACTTTGTCCTAGGGGAATATCACTCAATTTTCATTCGCAAAACTTATTTCTATCTCATTTATTTCATTAAAATCTAATGAAATCTAAGCTATTTCAAATATTTCGCAAAATCTGTATTATTCACTCATATGCACCATGTGCTGCCGTCATTACCGCTTCAAAAATGCTGGAAGTGTGTTTTGGTGGATCCTCAGGATCGTTCAGAACTGCTCCCGGTTCTGGAAATGGATCCTCAGGATGGGCCAGGGCATTGTCAAACCCAGTCTGGTCCATCCTGAAGATCCACCAAAACCCACTTCCAGAATCGGGAGCAGTTCTGAACGATCCTGAGGATCCGCCAAAACCCACTTCCAGCATTAAAATATCTGCAAAAATCGACCAAAATGAAAAAAATCTCAGATATCTCGCATAATGTAATATAATTGAAATTAATTTTTTAAAAATGCAAAAATCAATAGAAATTTAATAGAATTTTTTGCGTGATATTCCCCTAGACTTTGTCGCTGTCTCTAATCATTTTGGGCAAAGGAATTTTCGAACGGTTTTAGACGTTTTTGTCAATTTTGTCAGAAAACTCGTATTTAGACGATTTTGTTATTTTAAAACCCGATTTTGTTAAGAAAAAAATTGTCACATTTTTAGATGATTTTGTCATTTAAAAAAAAATATTTTAGACGAATTTGTTAAAAAAAGGGACCATTTCCTTTAGACGAAATTGTCATATTTTTTAGACAATTTTGTTTAATTTTTAGACGTTTTTGTAAGCAGCCTTTTCGAAGGTGTTTTATATTCACACTCCGAGATCAAACTATGCACACGATTTTCATAATCCATTTTATCTAAAACAACTAATTTATTGCCTTTGTCGGCTTTTACGTACACACAATCTTTCTTCTTTAATGAAGCAACTGTGAATTTAGATAACGGCAACATCGATTCAGTGTTGTTCGCATTCGTTTGACCGATAAAAATGTGTGTGCATTTGTGTGTGTGTGTGTGTCGTTCAATGTCATGGGGATGAGATCCAGAAATTTGCGTTCAGCGCCGGTGTACTTCGTAGTGGAAAAAAAGTGAAGCTTGCTTGTCACCAATATTGATGTTCACGGACATCAAATTGTTTATGCGTTATTTCGCCCACTTTATGCACTAAAAATATTAAATTCCTTCATTTGTATCAAATTTCACATATGAATTCATAAACACATCGAGAAAACACAACTTTTTTTCACATAAAAAGCAAAAGCAATAGGATGGTTGTTCGTTGATGGTTGTTCGATCCTGGATCACTTGCGATTCATCGATGATTTGCAACGCATCTTTTTTTAATCGAAAGTCCAACTGAATATGATGTTTTGTATTGATTAAATAATTCTATTTTGATCACAAAATATTTTTTAATTATTTTCTTGAGATGGCAATTCAGCGTGCTTTGATGATTAACAACACGAACGATAGCACAAACATTAATGTCTAAATAAATTAAGAAACAACCAG
>NW_022600893.1:0-2199 GCF_009176505.1 Sitodiplosis mosellana | reverse complement strand
CATTCGTGATGGTTTTATAGCCTTGGTATGTACTAAGAAAATGTTTGACGTTCGATTTTAGGTGGAACTAGTTATAATCTATACTCAAAAATTACATCTGGTGGGAGCTATGGGGCAAAATATCGAGAAAATAGTAAATTTTTTCAGTCTTACTTTTTCGCAGGCCCATGTCGTGGTAGGGTTTAAAAACGCGTTATTTTTTTCAGTGTTTCTTGAAAACGTTTTTCTACAGAGCCGTTATATACCGCCCAAAAAACGTTTTTTTCGTTTTTAATCGTTATTTCTATTCCTAGGATAACCTAGCCTATGGCCAACCTTTGAAAATCCCTGAAAATTCATACTTTTCTATGGAAGATACCTAAAATAGCCCCCCTACATGGTTTTCATCATATCAAACTGCTATTATTTCATCAAAATATTGAGAATTAGAGAGCAAGATTATATCATTTTCCCATGATTTCAGTATCAAATTCGAATTTGTAGGTGAAAATATTGAAAATTTCCGAAATGGTCACACTTTGCGTACAAAATCGGTCATAGCTCACAAACTAACCACCTTATAAAGATTATTGGCAACTAACACATGGATCAAAAAGTCCCCGGCCTGACACATAGAGGGCACCACTATTCAAAAATCCATCTAACCATTCGATAGTACCAACATTTATAAGGTATGTGTCAAAATTTGAGCCAAATCCGACCATCAGTTCCCAAGTAATAGCACTTTGAATGGCGCTACTTGCGAGTTTTTTCAAAACCATGAAAGAACGGCATTTCTCCTGTCGATTTGGCACTTGTATTTCAGAACAAAAACAAATAAAAATATCAAACCCATACTAGGGTTAGTTTATGGTATCCTTGGACTTTCGAAATCAATCATTAGATATAGAAGAATTAAATTTATACATAGTCATAAGAGCAATTTTGTTAATAAACCTCCAAATTGCTAAAAATATGTGGTTTTGGAAGAAATCATTGCCAAAATCCATTAAGTGATATTGGAATTCTCAAATATGATAGTGCATAAATTTACTAAGTCCATAGGGCAACTAACCCCAGGTATAGTTTCAACTTTGTATGGATATATGCATATGGAATACTCAATCGAAAATGTCTTGCCGCATTTTTGGTTATGGAGCAAAAGGAACAATTTTTTGAGGATTCGAAGCCCCGTTTAGAGCTATATAAGCGAAATTTGAATAGGTTTTTGACTTTATTTATTAGAATTAATGTCTCTTGAGTTCATTTGGATAGATGCGGGCCATAAACTGTGGATAGAAATCGCCAAAAAGGGTTTGTAGCGACCAAGGTCACAAAATATGAGTTCGGGCATTGTTGGTGGTATTAGGTATAGAAAAATCATCATGAACCAGTGGAAAAGATAAAAAATAACATTAGAAGTCACTTATGCATCATTTTTGACCTAGCCGAATGTCAAATATTGATAAAACGTAGCAAGTTTGGCGAAGAAAACGATGTTGTTCAAATGCGAGTTTCACCCAGGTCAAAGAACTGTTTATATGGTGATAGAATTGAACGAAATAGGTTTCAAATTGCTTCACTAACCATTGTGTTTTTTAGGCCCGGTCACTCTCTGAACTCTTCACATGAATGTACTTGAATACAATGCACCAGAAGAAAGTTATACCGTTTAAACGGCAAAATTAGAGCATTTTTGGGAGTCTTTCACTAGTATGACTGTAACTTGGGAACTGATGGTCGGATTTGGCTCAAATTTTGACACATACCTTATAAATGTTGGAACTATCGAATGGTAAGATGGATTTTTGAATAGTGGTGCCCTCTATGTGTCAGGCCGGAAACTTTTTGATCCATGTGTTATATATCACTTAATTTTTTTTGAAGAATCGATTTCCAGTTCTGAAGTCTCATTGGGGTCAAAAATGCAATTGTTCGCGGTGATATTTTCAACTCGCAATATTTTTTCCACTTGGAATAGAATTTTTGTGCATAAAGCTTGCAAAACGCATACGATTCAGAAATTTCATCTCGCAAACTCCAGTCTTTGTTATAAAATAACAGTGCTATTTGAATAACATAATATTTATTTCTCTACGGCTTTGGTATCATTTCTACATTTTCGTTCCAAATCCCTTGGAAAATACCACTTTTGTATGAAAGTTAAAAGAAACGTTTGAATTCATTTTAATCCAACATTTGAGCATTTTTCCAAAAGCC
>NW_022600892.1:0-5486 GCF_009176505.1 Sitodiplosis mosellana | reverse complement strand
ATATTAACATGAAATTTTACTGGTGTGTAGCAAAAGGTTCAAGCTATCGAATGGTAATACACTTATGGTGGCTATTTTTTATTTTAGTACTTGTATTTACATTTAAAGTTTGCCTCGGGCACTGTATGCCCAGAACACGGACAAAAGGTTAATTGTGTTTGACTGAAACAATTTCGTGTGATCGCACACTCACTGCCACCGAAGCAAAGAACACAATTTAATTACACTTTAATTTTACCGCATCATTATCGGATGACAATGGAAATGATTTTTAGGTTAGAGTTTTGGGTAGAAAATCGGCGGCTGTATCGAATGTTGTGATATTACGGCGATTTCTATTAATCTGGTTGATTCACACGTGACAACATTTGGATTTTTCTTTGTAATAATCTAATGAAAGAACTATGATTAAATCCTATAAAATAGCTTGCTTTTGCGCGATTGAAAAAATGCAGCGAACATTGAAAGAAATAAAAGTGTTTATACAATTTTTTTTTCCCAGAACCATGTTGTCTCGTCCAAGTTCAGCATACGAAAGAGAGAATTTTTGAATTTGCAGTGCGAATGAATGACCATTCATTGAAATATTCGGTTTCCGTTGAACACGTTCAATCGAAAATGTTATTATATTCATTGGAATGAACGCCATCTCTTTGTGTACTGAAAAAAATCAAATGTGTCAAAGCAAATAAAATGCATCTCATTTGAAATATTCGTTTAGTGTTTAATTCGATTGCTATAATTTATTTCAATGTATAATTGGTCGATTTCCATAGTAACGAAAGGCCTGAAAATTGCCGACTTTTTTCCCATCAATATAATGAAATGAAATAAGACAATTTCGGCATAGAAAAACTGGATCTTGAATGTGGGCGTTGCTTTTCTTCACGGTAAACGTAGCCTCAATGATTCCACACACCTGGCATAATGTCATTTTGGAGCTGGACACGCAACGCAATAGCGGATAATCGGTCGATTTCAGGGAATCGTCTGGGGCCAATAGTCGAATATCGGTGAAACTGATGATGTGCTCACAATTCACATAGTGTCGATAGAGTTGTGGGTATCCAACGCGTACATTGAGATCTTCAAACTTCACATTCTGCATCGATTTCACTTGTGCTGGTCCAATGTCATCCCGTCGTGACATCCATTCACGGATTTCTTTCGTATAATCGGTTTTTGTCGTGCGATCATCATTGTAAAATGTGTCAGCGATGAAGAAAAATCCGAAATCATCTTCTCTGTTTGTGTTCGTCTCTTCAGGTGGCTCAGTTTCTTGGTTCTTAATGCTCTCAAAATCGTTGCTGATGTCTTTGAATGGTCCAAACTGACAGTGGCAATAGATTTTATCTCGTAATTCGGTCAACTCTTGTCGACCCAGCACAACAAATTCCTGGCTTAAGCGTGGTTTACGTGCTGTACCTTCACCTCGTTTGTATACAAATGGCTCATAAACTCGTACTGTGATCAAAATCTCTTCCAATGGCACCAAATCGCATGACTCATCTGTGTTATCTATTTTGTGCTCGATGTATCGATAGCGATTATACTTTCTTGGTATATTTGTGTGGTACCGTACCGAATTCTCTTCGACTCGGTGCCGCATACAACGCAATCGCATCGCTTTCTTCGGTATTTCAATCGATTTCTGGCCTGGTTTCGCATGTAGATCATGTAGGTTCACGTCAAATATTGGAATATCATCTGGTTGAGCCAAATTATTCAGTGATATTGAATCCTCTAGCAGTTCCTCTTCGGCACCGCTTCGTATATCCAAAAGTTCCTTTACATCTTCGTATGTTTGCGGTAGGTGTGCAACACTTGTGGGACACAATTCGTTCTTGAACTCAGTAAATTTGGCACGAATATTGATCAATTCACCACATTTTATTCGATAAATGTTCTCCATTTCATCTGCAATCGAATCATAATTTTATTTTCTTTTCAATATTGAATCAAAATAAATAATATTGGCATTGTTTTGCTTACCTGTTTGTGTTGTTTCCGCAAACCGTTCAAATTGTCAAGTGTCAAATATCCGATGTGTTGAATGCGAACGCTTCAACTTCACATCGTTCGGATGGAAACCACTTTGCACGGCATTGAACGTACTATCCTAAATGTCGCTTTCAAATCGAACATCGACAACGGATTTTTGTGTCAACACCACATATCATTCATTCTCATCATTGTCGTCCTCATCGTACATCATTTTTTTACATTTGGTCTAATATTTTGCATACATATTTTTTTATTTTTGTAACAAATTCATGGAGTTTTTTTTATTGACATTGTAAAACCAGTGAAGAATATTGATTTGAAAGTGAAAAAAGAACTAAATAAATCATAAGGAATACGAATTTTTTAAGGAAAAAATTGTTTTGCGAAGAACTTGTGTTGATTGAAGTGAATATAGAGAGAGAAGAAGCGACAGTGCATCGAAGAAGCCGCATAGTGAAAATCATGGATCAATTTTCAACGCCACAGAAGACGCCGATTCGATCGGTTTTGAAGGAGATTAATGCCAATGATTTTGTAGTAAGTTTTTTTTTTCGTTTACGAAAAAAATCTATGTTTTCCAATAGCAAATATATTCGGACGAATACATACACTCGGATCGTATCAGTGTTTGTGTAGAGAAAAAAAATAGTTTGATCCAAATTAAATCATTTTCATCAAAAGTGTGAAGAAAATCTAACGGAATTGCGTGTTGTCGAAGAGTGCTGTGTGAATTCCATACATTTGACAATTGTTTCAAAGCAATTCGATAGCGCATGACTGAAACTTTTTTTTTTGCCATCATTTTTTTTTCTCCCTCGTCTGTCGTATACGTCGACTATGGTCGACTTTACATTCATGTGGTCGACTGTGCGATTCGATTGCACAGGGTGCAGGCAAACACTATTCCTGTGACAAATGCCAGTCTCTGCGTCACATAATCTCATATAAAATCTCATGCCACTTGCGAATGCTCCTATTTTTTTTATTGAGTAAAAACATAGTTTTCTTCCGTGACATTCAGTTGCAGTGAAAAACACAGTGACACGACGTTGACAAAATTTGTGTTGAATGAAAACCAAAAGCGAAATTCTCTGCTTCAAGTGATAAAATAGCTTTGGATAAGGTTTTTTTGTGAATTTATTGGTTTCTTTTCCAAGTGTTTATGGTTAATTCGTTAGCCCGTTGAATGTAAGTACACAGAAATTGTTGTGTGGAAGGTGATTTTCAAAAGTCAAAATATCCATGTCATTATTATCAAAACAGCGTTATAATAACAACTGTCTCACATTTCTAGACGCAATAACAATTTTTCGTTATTCCTCCGATATTTTATTACATTTGATGGGTGTTCAACTCAAAACAGTCGATACAAACTCGACCATAAACTCAATCATAAAATTGAGTAATCACTTGTTTCGGCTTTCTTCAAGTGAAAAATAGATCGATTAAACTGCAATTTAATTAATAAGCAAAAAACTGAAGTCGAAATGCTTTCGCACTCACGCAATTCCTCATCATTGTCAATCATTATCAATTAGTTTCATGTTTGATTCAGTCGTTCGTATCAAATCGAGCTGGGAAATTGAAGCACCAATTGCTTTGTTTCAAATTTCCTTGTTTTCATACATTTTCAAAATTTAATCGCAGTTCACTTCTGGCTTTCAGTGCAATAGAAAGTTTGTTTTTTCCGGTGCATTTCATGATTTGCTCGTTACGAAATTTTCATTTCAATTCTTAAATTAAAGTTAAAAAGTATAGTTCTGGTGAATGTTATACAGTTTAAAACTGCAGTAAAATCATCTTGGGAATAAAACTATCACCGAAAAAAAGCAAGTCCAATGGGAAATAAAAACTCCAAAAGAAAGGTGATTTTCAAATGTTCGACGGTGAAACAATCAAGAAACTGTTTCACCGCTCACTGAGTTTTTTCTGTCTTACGCGAACGAAGAATAATAAATCCAGAGCCACAATGTCATGGCCTCTGTGTATTGTGTATAAACAGAGATATGGCTTCCCATGCGTTGCTCCGTACATACCATATAGCATACAAAAGCAAAGTGCCCGTCGCTCTCCCTCATTGAACGCTAATGCTTCAATGCAATTGCTGTTCTAATTTGCATGCAAACCATTTTATTGGATTTTTTTTTCGTTGGTCGAGTGATGTGAAAACACATGCAAGTGAATTACATTATGCAGTTGTATACTGCACACTGCACACACGTAGAAAAAAAACTACGACCAAAATGCCAACCACATGCCAAATGAAAGTAAAACATGCAAAGTTTTGCGAACAAGAAACAATTATATTTGCCCGGAATAGAGGTGGAATGGTACAAATTGGTGAAAATATATCACCATAGAAGTAATTATACAATGCGTCAGCATATGCAATTCCAAACTACTTTTTAACGCCTGAGTACCACAGATACATTTGTTGTCAAGTTCCAAACAACTCAATGGAACGCCTTCGAAAATCACACAGACAAAAAAGAACGCATAAGAAAAAACCGAAATTATTTCAAAGTGAACGATCTCTTTATCGGCGCCGGAACATATGTTTGTCTAAGCTTCTAAGCTTATTAGAATTTCGTGTGTTCAAAATTAAAAATTCAGTTCAACACAGAAATATCTATTTCTTTTTATTGCATTACATTGTTGATGCCAATACAACGATTACTAATGGAATAAAATAACATAAACGGTTATGTTGAGTGTGCAACGTGATCACTGAACCATAAGACTTGTGGCACAAGTCATTACAGTGAAACGACCGCTCTAGATCATTTCGAGAATGATTTGTTTATACAATGATACAAAAAATTTAGGAATATTTCCAAGAAACACAGAATCCGAAGAGAGAGGTTTATTTTTAGTTCGTATGTTTACAGTAAATCAGAGAATATCTAAGCCGAATCAGTGCATTCGGCAAACCGACAAAAACGTGTGACAATTTCAGAAGCAAAAACAGCATCACAGAAAATAAAAATCATATTTGTTCCAATTGGAGTTTTGGACCAAAATTCACTACGGGAACTGTATACCCCAGAGTACGTACGGTGCACATGTGTTTACAAACACACATATCTCACATATGCTTACAAATATTAACATGAAATTTTACTGGTGTGTAGCAAAAGGTTCAAGCTATCGAATGGTAATACACTTATGGTGGCTATTTTTTATTTTAGTACTTGTATTTACATTTAAAGTTTGCCTCGGGCACTGTATGCCCAGAACACGGACAAAAGGTTAATTGTGTTTGACTGAAACAATTTCGTGTGATCGCACACTCACTGCCACCGAAGCAAAGAACACAATTTAATTACACTTTAATTTTACCGCATCATTATCGGATGACAATGGAAATGATTTTTAGGTTAGAGTTTTGGGTAGAAAATCGGCGGCTGTATCGAATGTTGTGATATTACGGCGATTTCTATTAATCTGGTTGATTCACACGTGACAACATTTGGATTTTTCTT
>NW_022600891.1:0-6412 GCF_009176505.1 Sitodiplosis mosellana | reverse complement strand
AAATACTGCGCATATATGCTAGCGATGTTTTAGATGTGTAATTTTTTTGTAATTCATCTCCCAAACGATATCATGGGAGAATGCCACTTAAGACTTTAGTTTCTACTTTGGTTATTCAAAACATCAAACGATTTCCATCAATTTTCTATGAAATGATCTGGAGTAGTAACTAAGGTCTTCAATGGATAACAAGAAGGGCGTATACATATATGGCATTTCTATCTTTATATATAAAACTGAATGTTCGTCTGTGCGTGTGTGTGTGTGTGTGTGTGTGTGTATGTAGCCAGTTATCTCTCCTTTTTTTGATTCATGGTTCCAATGTCATGCGGGCCGTTTGATTTCGCGCGGCCTCCAGATGGTCCTTATAAATGCCGTTTTGATTTTCGAATTAAATTTTCAAGAGTTTGAAGAAAAAAAAATTTCATGTTCTTTATTACTATGTGTATATCTTTCTGATAATCATGGATAATCCTCGAGAACACGTAATAGCAGTATTTAAACAGTAAATATAAATAATGTGATTGAAGAAGTTTGATTATGATTGCAAGGGGAAATATCAAAGTATGCATTTTGATTTTATTGATATTTTTCTTCAACGAATAAAAAAAATAATCAAAATGAAACGCAAAAAGTCATCAATTGGAAGAAAAACAAAAAAAAAACAAATAGGATTTCGAAGAGTAGACGATCAGAAGGAAAAATAAAACGTGATCTTCGTATTGATTCTGTTCGTTTGCGTAACGAAGAACAAAGGGTGAAAGAAACAATTGAAATTCGCTGTGAAATGAATCGATTACAAATGAAAATTTTCCATGCGAATCGTACCAAACTATGCGAAGCATACCAAAACGAAATTTCTATGCAATACTCTGAAAGAAAAAAAATTGGTAAAAATATAACACCGCTGAAATTATTTATCGTAATCAAATATGATGAGTGCTGCATCACGATACCAAAGCTAATAGCATTTTTAATAAAACGTGCCTATATGAAAGAAAAAAACATATTTTGACGACCTGATTTTCAGCATGAAAACCACAAGCAAATATGTAACTGCAGATTTTTCCCACAATTTTAAACATAACAAAGATTAAAACAAAACGCAGAAAAAAATAAATTTATTCATAATCAATATTTAAATTGACTTTGACACTTCATTTTTCATTCATATAATCAACCAATTTATGGTTTAAAAACTGTAACATTTCCAAATAACATTTGAATGGGAACATACGTACGAACAACTGACGTACGAACATTAAGCGAAACAAAAAACGAGACTTTTTTAGTCGATTCAATGAAGTTAATAAGATTGTTTAACTCAACATCAGTACTGACAGTTGAATGAACGATAACGTGAAGGTCTCTCCATAAGTGTTGCAAATTCCCGAAATTGACTGAGTGAATATTGTGGTATATCCAATTCAAAACTCTCGACATCATGAAGACTACGTCCTATAGCGTCTGTTACACGTTGAACAATGGCTTCAGACTTTCGTAAGATGATACGATCAACGATTCCATAAAACATCAATGATTTTTCTTCCCTGCCATTTGATATTACGTCAACATCAATTAGTTCCAATTCGCGCAAATCGATTCGAACAGTTAGCTCCTCACACAGTAGATTTATCGATGAATGGCGAAACGATTGAGTTTTAACCATTTCCCAGTTTTTAAACAATGAGGCAGTTAACAGGCAATCACGACGCAATCCGTAGCTATAAACTCGCATATCGATTAGTGACGAAAAACACAAATCCTTGAATGAAAATTTTTCAAGTAGTTCCAGCTCTAACACTTCCAAATTGTTTTTTGCACTTAGAACTTCCATTAATTCGACGGAGCATAACTTTGAGTTCAGTAAAATATGTGTGTAATCATTGTCATTTTTTAAAAAATAGACAATGTTTTCATTGCTGGACAAACCACTGGATACATCTATTTTCGGTGGAAAAATATCCAACCAACTTGCGATGAATTTAGCGTAACACGGGTTGTCTTTATATATTTGAAACCAGTCCACTGATGCCATTTTTACGTACGATTTATGCAAAAAACTGGGATTGAAAATAAAGGCCCGTATATGGTCAATCGAATTAAAATTCAGTACTTTATTGAAATCCATGTTCGAGAATTCTGTTCAGTTTTTCTTTGCTTTACGATGATTGATTGAAATTTTTCTAAGGTAACTTGATTCAAATTTGTCTGAGTTTACAATTTCCGTCATTTTTCAAGGTTTAATGCCAACTTTGATGACAAAAAATTCTAGCCGCCCGGCGAGCGAAGCGAGACGGAGCGGCTAGTAGAATATAGAATTAAGACCGTTTACATTGCAAATCGTGAAGTTGGGTAACTAGTTAATAGTTCCCGATTTTCAATAATAGCACAAAGTTTGACGTGATAAAAACGTCTGCTGGTGTTACCCCAAGAATGGTTCATATACATTTTAAAATATTTCATTATTGTGAATCATTTAAAAATGAAATTCCGAACAGACAAAGAGATATAAACGAATTATTACATTGATTTTTAAAATTTCATAGCCATTCTGTATTAAATTCATGTTATTATTTGAAATAATCAATAATATTTGAAATTTGATTACTTTTTGTTTATGTTTAGATATTCGATTAGTCGATTTGATTTAAATATTTTGATTTTTCTTATAAATTTTTAACTCTGCTACGTTTTCGGTCAATGGCCTTGCAACATCATTAGTGTACAGTGCCAAACTCGACGATTTAAACGACACTCCAACCAAAATTGGATCAGCCAAAATCAAAAATGCCACAATTATCAAAATGTGAATTACGGGCATTTGAATATATTTATTCAAGTGAATGTGACTTGGCTTACGCTGATGCTGACAATGACTATCAAATCATTGAAAATGACACTGCAACAATCGAATCCGAACAGTTACCTTCTGCGTCAAATGCACCAGCATCTCGAAAAATTGTCAAATCGTCGTTCACCTGATTTAGTTACAAATCGTATGCTAATTAAAAAAAAATCAACAATACCACAGAAATCGGTTTTATTTTATTATTATTGTTCATTTTGAATAACTATTATTATTATTATTCAATTTGTTTTGTGACATTTAACCAAAATCCCGTTTTTCTATGACAATTTTGAAATTATGTATTAACTTTGAGAGGATGTGGGTTTACATCTGTGATTCATACCTTTTCCCCACCACACACACATATAAAAACATAAAGATACAAAAAAGTGTATTCCACTGTTGGCTTTTTGCCCGCGTCGTCAAGATTCAAAACTTTCTTTTTCTCTTCAACTTGCCCTTTTTTGACTTGTTGCGATTCTCCAATTCTCTGTTTTTCTTTGTGTCAGCGCCGACGCAACCTTCTAATTTGTACGTAAGCCCTAGTGTAGTGTAGTAAACGTTCAAACAGTGCGTTTTCAGTCCGTTCTGCTGAACATCATCATTTTGAATAAACTCGCGACGGCCCTCCTCCGCAACCTCAAACGCAATTGGCGCTGCCAGGTATTTCCATGTGTTTCCTGAGCGCTGGCCTTGCAGTCGGATCTCAATTGCTTTCATGTAAAATTCTATTAATTTACCGTCGCGATCAAGCAGTGCCTGCAAACACTTCACGCATGCTTTGATATAAATGTTTGCAACAGCAAAACATTTGCAGATGTGATGCACCTTTTCTTTGTTACATAAGGAGCAAACGTAGCGACATTTTGGCGTATTGCCCGGAATCAATTCAAAATAGTTTGAGAGGGGAGGATCCAACGCTAACCTATTGTTGGAAACTTCTTTTTGTTTTTTAGCAGCGGGGTTTTCCGCGGCTTTCCGTTTTTTTGCAACGGGTTCTTCCGGCGGTTTGCTCCAAGGAACAAATTCGTAGTCCTCTTCATTTTTGTACTCCTCGTGATAATCTTCGTCGCTGTCTTCGGTTTCACAGTGCCGTTCATCTCCCAGTATTTCGTCCAAATAGTCAACCTCCTTTTGAAGGACCCTATTAAAAGTGAGCTTTTCCACGCTATACTTAGAATGGTTCCCATCATCTGTCCAAACCTTTTACGCCTTTCAAAAAAATCGCAGTCATCTCGTTCGTCAAGTGGGTCGAAAAAGTTGGCTTCAACCAACCCATCGAAACAAGCAGCCAGCTCTTCGCAGATATGGACAAAATAAATTTCTTCTTCTTTTCTGTGTGTCATCTCTTCTTTTAGCGTGGCTAAATATGACATAGATGCGGCAGAAATAATGTGACAAAGCATTGTATCAAAACACTTGCTCGTTTTCTGGCGATGAGTCGAACGCAGTTACAGATGGGTCCGCCACTCCGTTGGGGAAGCGTAAGTCTGTAACTTTTGTTGCAAGTAGCTTTAAATACGCGGTTATCACGCGATTGCTAAGCGGGCCTACAAATGTTTCATACATCGCCCAGTATTATTTCAAATTCTTGATTTATCAGTTCAATTGGATGTGTTGGGTATATCCATTTAATTTCTGATACTAATTCCATTACCGCAACATCATTAGCAAATGTTTCTGCGTCGTAATCCTTATGTTTAATCCAATTCTTAACGTTTATCGTATCACCATGCGATTCGGGATCGTTTGATCCGACTCTAATGAAATAATAATTTGACGACCACCACGGAATGTCTACGTGGCAGTGGGCGCTCGTGATCACCCACTTGCTTCCGATGATGGTTTCCGCACACGTGTACCGAGCATAATACGGTAACCAGTTTCCCACATTTATTGACGCCATCCAGTGTTGTTATGTTGCCATTAATGATTTTTACTTATTACACTGAATAAGATTTTAAAAAAATGATTATAATTTTGTACATATTCAATTCTTATCAAAAGATAACCAAAACGTAGTACACAGTAACTTTAAACAAAGTGACTGAACCTCATTACTTCACGAGTTGACAAAAGAAAACAGTGTGAATTTCAATCACAATGTGCATGTTTATTTTAAACGTCGGGAAGTCATGAATGAGTGAAACAAAGACTGAAATGTATTCTCTCTCTCGAGTACATATGATGAAACATATTCATTCTCACACGCACACACACTCTCTCACTCACTCACTCAATTGTTTTTGAATAACAAAACCAAATGAAAGCTTCTTTTTGATTTTTTTTTTTTTATTTCATCACTGTTTTCACATTTGAAAATACTTTTCCTAACAAAAGTTGCACATAACACTTGATATTATTTTGGTGTGATATAGTTGCGACGACTGACATGCGCCGATCATTCAGATGTAGTTAGATAGCTGCCTTCAAATTTGACAACGTCTTTCATATTCTGAAGATTGCGTTCCGCTTCTTCTCTGGTCCTTGCCATCGGACGACCCACATGTTCCTTGAATTCATCTGAAAATGAAAATGAAAATAAAAAAAAAATTTCTTTCTTTGTTTTTTTTGTTTGTAATTTTTTTAATAAAAAAATTCTCACCGTTCAATCGTGTTATAGTTCTTCCTCCTTGATATAATGATAGGATGGCGATCATCAATTTCTGGGTTTCTTCAGTGTTAACCTAACTATACTACTTTCATCGCAATAAATTTTTCTAATGTATGCAATAAATTCTGAATTTCATTAACACTCAATATGCAGTGTGCAATTGCAGTGGGTTTTTTTCATTCGTTTGTTTGCTGATATAAAAAAAATGCAATATCACCACTTTTGACGTAAGCACTTTGGATCGTGTGCAACAAATACAATAATCAAGTTAATTACAAATTGATTGTTTGTTGTTTGTGGGCTTTACATTGTATTATTGGAATCGTTTGGAATTCAACACATGTTATTGCAAAATATTGAATAATGAAAAATGTAAAAGAAGGTGGATAGAGTGAAAAGAGATAGATTTAATTATCATATTTACGCTTTTTATTAATGAAATTGTTGATTTAACAACACCATATTCTTTTGCTAGACGATTACCATTCACTCCACAGTTCAACTTGGCTAAAATGTCAGCTTCTTGGACATTCAACTTGAACTAACTTGTATCACTAGATGTTTGTTACTCAAATATAATCGAACCTCAAATCGAACTATTTTCATGAAATTAACATCAAATCGGAAAAATTTGATAAACTATGTGATTTTTTTCTTTTTCGTCGATCATTAGTGATTTTTTGTATTTTGAACTCGAATTTCAATACGAAAAAATTCAAAATTGAGAATTTTATTTATCGAATATTATAGCCCCATGTTTTCTCTTCATCATACTGAAATTTCATCAAAATCGGTCAACATTTGACCGACTAAAGCCTCATTGTGACCTAAAAATAATACAGATCAATGAAAAAGATCAAACCAATTTCTTATTTTGTGATAAAAATATGCAACATTACCATTGTTAGTAGCTAATGAATCTATTCCAATTGCTCTGCAATATTAAT
>NW_022600890.1:0-1155 GCF_009176505.1 Sitodiplosis mosellana | reverse complement strand
AAAAAAAAATGCAACATTACCATTGTTAGTAGCCAATGAATCTATTCCAATTGCTCTGCAATATTAATTTTGTTTCCTTTACCGATAAAAAGTTTGACGACCTCATTGTGACCTAAAAATAAAACAGATCAATGGAAAAGATCAAAGCGATATCTTATTTAGTCAGCTTTACCATTGTTAACAGCTACTTGAAGAGGTGTAAGATTCGCATTATTTTTAATAGCAGTATTGGCTCCTTTACGGATGAGAAATTCAGCGACACTCCTATGACCTAAAAAATAATTTAAATGGATGAAAAAGATCAAATCAATCTTATTTTAGCAAAGACAAGTATCCAACTATTACCATTCTCAGCAGCTAAATGAAGAGGTGTCTCTTTCACATCATTTTCACTATTAACATTGGCTCCTTTACTAATGAGAAGTTCAGCAACATTCTTATGACCTGAAAAATAATTTAGATGGATGAAAAAATAAAAATCCATTTAGTGAGAACAAATAATCAACATTACCATTGTCAGCAGCTAAATGAAGGGCTGTATTATTCCGATGATTTTTCAATTCATTATTAGCTCCTTTACTGAGTAGAAGTTCAGCAACATTCTTATGACCTGAAAAATAATTTTGATGGATGAAAAAATAAAAATAAAATATTTTGCCATTTAGTGAGAACAAATAATTAACATTACCATTAAAAGCAGCTAAATGAAGGGCTGTATTATTCCGATGATTTTCCATTTCATAATTAGCTCCTTTACAAATAAGAAGTTCAGCAACATTCTTATGACCTGAAAAATAATTTGGATGGATGAAAAAATAAAAATAAAACCGTTTTGCCATTTAGTGAGAACAAATAATAAACATTACCTGTCAAAGCAGCTAAATGAAGGGCTGTATTATTCCAATAATTTTGCTTATCATAATTAGCTCCGTTACTGAGTAGAAGTTCAGCAACATTCTTATGACCTGAAAAATAATTTTGACCGATGAATAAGATCAAATCAATCTTTCATTTAGTGAAAACCATAGCTTCACAACTAGCGATTTAATACAGCTGGCGCCATCTGGGATTTCTGTGTAATGGAATTTCTGGGATTTGTTGTTGGAAGGAATAAAAACATGGCAAAATAAACGTCAAACGTGACCACAGAGTGTA
>NW_022600888.1:0-3555 GCF_009176505.1 Sitodiplosis mosellana | reverse complement strand
TTATCATGTGCGCTTTTAAAATTTTGGATTTTCATTATTATTTTCTGAGATATGGCCAAAAAAGGCTAGCGAATTGTAACGTTACCGACCTGACCCTCGCCCATATAAGGTTGCCTTGTAGCGGTCGAAAGACAGGCAAAAACAAGAAAAAAAATTTCTTCGATTTTTGGTGTGCTTCATACCCGTTCTCCGAGAGTTTCATATAAGGTTGCCTTGTAGCGGTCGAAAGACAGGCAAAAACAAGAAAAATAATTTATTCGATTTTTGGTGTGCTTCATACCCGTTCTCCGAGAGTTTCATATAAGGTTGCCTTGTAGCAGTCCGAAGACAGGCAAAAACAAGAAAAAAAATTTCTTCGATTTTTGGTGTGCTTCATACCCGTTCTCCAAGAGTTTCATATAAGGTTGCCTTGTAGCGGTCGGAAGACAGGCAAAAACAAGAAAAAAATTTCTTCGATTTTTGGTGTGCTTCATACCCGTTCTCCGAGAGTTTCATATAAGGTTGCCTTGTAGCGGTCGGAAGACAGGCAAAAACAAGAAAAAAAATTTCTTCGATTTTTGGTGTGCTTCATACCCGTTCTCCGAGAGTTTCATATGGGCGAGGGTCAGTATGACGAAACCACGCAAAAACATTTTTTTTTCGAATTATCCCGCTAATTTGTATATATTCCATTAGAATATGTCCGATAGCATCGGGCAATGCTAATGTCAAACGTCAAAACTCACTTTTGGTTTCGAATTTCACAACATTGACACTTGTTACTTGTGATGTGCGAAAATGGCTAAGAAATCAAAGTCGAACAAAAAGGTAAAAAAGCACGATAAATTTCACTTTTATTTGTCCAATTTCGATTTATTTCGATGAAATATAATTGAAATTAATAAATTAAATCAATATTATGGATAAACAATTTTTTGTGTGCATGTTTGATGGCAAAGAAAGGTGCCGCAATTTTCATGTAACGTTACCGACAAAATTTTAGAAAAAGTTTTTTTATGCGCAATCTAATAGGTAAAGTGATTGACTGAGGTAACTTTTTTTCGAGTAATTTTGGCCTATTTTCCAAACCAATTTAGAGATTATTCAAATATAGTCCCTGCGGTGACGTACTCTGACATCAAACATGTGTAACGTTACCGACTTTTTTCAGTAAATAAACTTGTTCTCAGTTTTTGGATTACAAACTATTGTGAAATTCACAGGAGCTGTCGAGCAAAGGTGAAAAGGATAAAAAGTACGTAGAAAAGTTAAAAACGAACGATAAGTACGATGAATATAAGAAGAAGAAGGCCGCTGCCATGAAAAATCTGCGAGCAAAGAAGAAGAAAGAAGAAGAAAATAAAACAGCCGAAGATTTGGAAAAGATTCTCGAAAAACGTCGTGCAGAAGTGCGTGATCGCGTTAGAAAGCACCGACAGCAACAAAAAGGTGGAAAAAGTGCGCAGAACGATAATGAAAGCCAACATGAAATTGCAAGCGTAAGTGGAAATAGCAGTTTGACGGAAATTGTCTCTGAAAGTTACAGTAACATACAGACGCTTGGGAAAGCAGTCAAAAAGGTATCACGGGCGCTCCCGGCTTCACCGCGGAAAAAGAAGGCAATTTTGACACATATTGTCGCCCATATGGATGAAGCTGAAAAAGAACAGTTGGTTTGTGTTGTCACAAAGTCCACTTTTACGAAAAAATCGGCTGCAGCTGAACAAAACAGCAAAATTCGTAAATTCTACGAACGCGATGATATCTCACGAGTTTCACCGAACACGAAAGACGTGAAGAAGTACACATGTCCGGAAACTGAACAAGAATTGTTCTTGCCAACAAGACACATGGTTTTATCTTTGAAGGAGGCATATGCACTGTTTGTCGAAGAAAACAAGAATGTTGAAAATGGTAAATCAACTTGAAATCTATGTCATTTAGAGCATTCATTTGACATAAATATTCAATGCATTTTATTCGTTTCATTCTTAGACGTGTGCAGCCTCAGTCATTTCAAGAGACAACGACCGGAACACGTCAAGATGATCAATGATTTGCCACACAATACATGCTTGTGCACTTACCACGCCAATTTCATGGAAGCGGTTGCTGCATTGCATAAGTTTGCTTCAAATGTGCCCACCTATGAAAATGGATTCGTGCGCCAATTTTTATGCCAAGATTCATCGATGGATTGCTGGTTTGGAAAATGCAAGGAATGTTCCGGTATTTCTGTTGATAAGCTGAAAGATGCAGTTGGTGAAACTCCGCTTAACAAAA
Organism: Sitodiplosis mosellana; assembly: GCF_009176505.1. Lineage (NCBI taxonomy): Eukaryota > Metazoa > Arthropoda > Insecta > Diptera > Cecidomyiidae > Sitodiplosis > Sitodiplosis mosellana. The sequence goes on along the minus strand of NW_022600888.1, from coordinate 1,293 downwards.
GTGTTTCATGGATGGCATGGAAGAAAGTTGAACCATCAAAGCGGACCGAGAAGCAGAAGGAAAGTGGAACGCTTGCTGATCTCATTGCATACACAGCTGCCATATCGACACATTTTTTGAAGCACTGTTTTATAAAACGTGAACAATCAGAAATGTTTAATATGCACGATCGTCCCCGTGCAATGAATGCAGAGTTTTGTGATGAAGCTTTGTTACAAATTGATTTCGCCGAAAATTTTGTTTGCGAAGGCCAAGATGAAGTTCAAAACGCGCACTGGAATCAGCGCCAATTGGCATTGTTTACCACTGCTTTATATCACAATGAAGTGGTTCAATCAAAAGCGTTTGTGTCCAACAACTTAACTCATACAAAGGAAACAATAGTTCCATACATACACAAATTGATCTCAAATTTGCCGAGCACTGTAAAAGTTTTGAAGATCTGGAGTGACGGCCCGACGTCACAATTCAAAAATAAGTTCATCGCAGCCATGATCCACCACTTGGAAGCAAAATTCGGAATAAAAATTATCTGGAACTATTTTGCCACGTCGCATGGCAAGGGGTGTGTGGACGGCATCGGTGCTACAGTCAAAACTATTGCTCGTAAGCACATCAAAGCACGTGATTGCATCGTGAACAATGCCACTGACTTTGTGGAAGCATTCCATCGGACAACATCTGACATACTACTCGAAGAGGTGACAGAAGAAGAATTTGTTGCAATCAACGACGATTTGGGTTCAGTGCAGATATTCGAGAAAGCAAAAGCTGTTCGTGATATTCAATCATGCCATCAAATCCAAATCATTAACGGGAAAACAGTCACTTACACAACGTCCAAAATTGGATATAATTAGATATCTGTTGATTTTGTGATTTTTTTTTCAAACAAAAAATAGATAAATATTATAGCTATAAGAATTCATGACTGATATTTACATGAAATATTTTTTAAACCAACCAGAAACCAAAAAAAAGAAATAAAGATTCAATATATTCTTCATTTTTTACTATTTTGCATACAAATTGAGTGTTTTATTGCTATTTTTGCCCCTAATTTGTATAGAAATTCGCAAGCGTAACGTTACCGATATTTTTTGTAACGTTACCGATTCAACGCCGGCTGGGTCCAGAGACCACCAAAACAGATTTTTGTGCACTTTCAATATTTCTATCTTTTCTTTGATCCTTCATCTACGATATAGTGAGTGACAACAGGATTATGCATGGGTAGATTCGCTAATTTTCACAAGAACGTTAAACAACCTCGAGAATCACTTCCAAAATTTT
>NW_022600887.1:0-6289 GCF_009176505.1 Sitodiplosis mosellana | reverse complement strand
GTACAATTCTCTTTTTATTTTATCAATGGATTTTCATTCCATAACAGGCCTCTTACGATGTTTTTGTCTTAGACAACTAACATTTTTTCTCAAAAAAAAATGGGAGGGTTTTCTATGCCAAAAATGTGATTTTGTATCAATCTTTCAATCGATGATCGATCGATAGTTTTATGAAGAAATGTCGATTTGAGACCAAATTTGTAGGAAAACCAGTTTTCAAGTGTTCAGGGACCCATTTTTTTTATTCATCACTCTCTTCCGTTTTTCGAAGAATAAAAAGTTTTTAGTCTTCAACTGCAAACTCTAAAAAAATCAACTTTGGTTCAGAAAATTCCTCGAATATACATTTTTTCGTCAAGTATCTTGGTAAAAAGATATTTTTTCTCGAAAATAATGGGCGTCTTTTAAGATATAAATGACTAAAAGTGACTTTTTCAGCTACCTCCCGAGCAAAAGTTACGTTTTTCATGAGTTTTGGTATAAATCTTAAATTCGAACATTAATTTTCGTAAACGAAATAAACATAGTTTTTTTTTAAATTGAAATTTTCAAATTTTGGCTCCAATATAGGGGTTTTTGATACATATACTCATTTAAAGTACCACACATAATGTTGTGGGGTTGTATCAAACTATCGTTACAAATGCAATAAAAAAAAATTTTCTCAAGTATTTTTTTCCCAAAATATCTCTGGTTATTATTGCGGTGCAATTTTGACAAAAAGACTATAAGTGCGTATTTCAACCAGGTTGAAGATGTCATATTGTTATTGCATTATACAATTTGAAATTGAAAATTATAACTTATAAAAAAAATATAAAGAGGCCGGAGTCGTATAGATCCCACATTACAAAGAAACAGTTAGAAATAAATATACCATTAGGACGGACAAAATTGTTGGCCGTCCGTCTGAAAACTGTCCGTTTGAAGAATTTGTCCGTCCGTCCTAAAGATTTGTCCGTTGTCTGTCCTAAAGATTTGTCCGTTGTCTGTCCTAAATTTTCAAACGGACGGACAAAAAAATGTTGTCCGTCCTAAATTTTTAAACGTACGGACAAAAAATTTTGTCCGTCCTAAATTTGTAAAAGGACGGACGGACAGCAAATGTCCGACCGTTGTCCGTCCGTTTGACACCTTTAAAATCGTCTGAACAAATTACTTCTTGAATAGATAGGTAAAAAACCAATAATTACCGGAGTACTGGTGTAAAAACTAAGTTTCATCAAGAAATTCGTTCTTCCTGAAATGTGGGAACGCCTATAGTCATTAACTCCCGGCAGAAGCACCTTTACCCAAAACCATGGCCCATTATGAACTCAAGGCGGCCTAAACTATCGCCTGGCACTTATTTGGCTGATGAGCCAGATTAAAAAAACACGCGTCGGACGAAATCTATTGTGGTCAACAAACTTCGAAAAAATCGTATTTTTTCAATTTTTCTGCGTTTTTAGTTTTCTGCATTTTTTTCTTTTCTGCAAATTTTTTTTCTGCATTTTTTCTTTCTGCGTTTTTGGATTTCTGCATTTTGTTTTACTGCATTTTTTCTTTCTGCAAATTTTTTTTCTGCATTTTTTCTTTCTGCGTTTTTGGGTTTCTGCAATTTTTTTTTCTGCAAATTTTTTTTCTGCGTTTTTGGGTTTCTGCATTTTTTTTTCTGCATTCCATTCGGATACCCATTAAATCATTGTTAGATTCATCATCATGATTCTAAAACTCGTCATCAGATTGCACAGCGTCATCGACTTGATTATCAACATCGACGAAATTTTCAGCACGCTTGTCTGGTGTAACCATATTGTTGGTGGTTTCAACAGTTATTTCAAACAGTTGACCAAAACCTTCGAAATCATCGAAGTAGTAAAATTCGTTTTCGGATGAAACTGATTCAACGACATTGGATGAATCGTTGGTTGTTGCGACAACTGGATCGGGTACAAAATCGTCGTCGGAACTGTCTTGGTAATGGTCAACAATCTTGGCACCAGTCTGAGATTGGCCACTTGTGCTCGATAATTTATTCGATGTACCACATGTGCTCGGTTCGCAATGAGATAAACCACTTGTGCTCGCTTCGTTATGGTTCGTAGAAACCTTGTATGACCGCGGTATCTCTTTGAAGAAGTCGAACCCAGCTTCTCGAACGACACCACCGATCGAAAAAAGGCTTGTCGATGCAACTGATGCACGGCGCCGAGAAACCATCTGATCCGCATTTGGTGTGGCCTGGTGAGTCAAATAGCTGAGTGAATCAATCATTATGTTGCGTTCAAGAATGATGATCAGCTCTCGTTTGATGCCGTGCTGTCTGAATAAACGTGTTGTCTGTCGAGTCACTGTTGAAAAAATAATTTTGAGGTTATGTTGATGAGTAATGGCACTTATGAATTTGATCAATTTGAGTGTGCAATAAACGAATATTTATGAGAAATATTATCGAAAAAACATGACAACTACACAAATTTGGTTGCAATGGTTGCAATGGTTACAAATCAATGAGGTTACGGAATGTTGTGAAACACGGAATGTTGTGAAACACTTACCCATTTGTCGAACGTATCGATTCTGGATTTGTACGGGTGTAGCGGATGATCACCGCGGTGTACGCGGTGCACGGTTCATACGACTGGAATATTGGGAATTTTCACCAACAGATTCACGCAAATTACCGCCGTTTCCATCACTACGACCTCTTCCATGGCAACCACGAATACCGCGGCCACCACGGCCACCTCGGCCACGTCGAGCACCACCACGTGTCATGATTTTGCTTTACTAGTGGTGTTTTTGTTTATTTCAACAAAAAAAATTGGTTGCCGACAAAATGAATTAGCGTGATTAATGAATTAGCGTGTTACAATGTTCTTTCTCATTCTTGCTCTGTGAGAGTGAATAGAGCGAAAGGGGTGAACAGAACAACGAACAGAACGAACCTAACACAGCTAACACACAACGCACACAACAGACGAACGGGCCGAATGCAACGAACACATCATGACATTAATTGACTAAAGAAAGAATAAAAGAGAAAGCATAATCGATATCATTTGCATTGATTCTTACGATCTGAGTTGTTGCAACAGTGCTTGGTGCGTATGGTGTATTGTGTGTATTGTGTGTATTGTGTGTATTGTGTGTAGCTATGTGGGCTATGTGTGCTGCGTGTGCTGGGAATAAGACAAATACATGTAAAATATGATTGAATCGATTACAACATTTTCGATCGTTTCATTTTATATTTTATTTTACGGAAACATTCGTTAGAGCTACTGTTGGCGCTATTGGTCGCATTGGTCGCATTGGCCGCATTAGCCGCGTTAGCCGCGTTAGTGAGAATGCGATAAACATATTCTTCTCCACACTTAGGATACATAATATCACACAACTCTTCTAATTTCAATCGTTTCAACTTTTTGCGATATTTGCACATTTTTTTCATTCGTCGCAACTTTGACTATTTTGAATACCGAATTTTTAAAATAAAATTATGAACAATTCGATTGATAAGCATAATAAAAGGAACACATTTTGTTCTGTGAAGAGTTGTAAATATTTTTGCGGCACAAAAGACGGGAAAATCCTCTTTGTACACGATTTTGACATTTTGTACACAAATGTGATATTTTGTACACTGATTTGACATTTTGTATACAAATGTGACATTTTGTACACAAATGTGACATTTTGTACATGTATAGCCGACTGAATTTCGATGCCTAAGTATTTTGGTGATTTTACTGCGATGCTCAAGAAAATTCAATCAGCTATTTATTTTTTTGTGCAGAATTTCCCAAGTCCGAATTCCGATTTTATTTCCGGCTCGAATTTTTCCTTTTATCAGGATCTTTTATTAGTCCTTTTTTCTTTTTATCAGGAAATAAATCAAACACTTTTATTCTTTGGTTTTTTCACACTTTATTAGCACTTGAGTTGATTTTAGGGAGATGTTAATCCAATTAGATCTAAAGAAAACTGAACAAACTACATAGGATGCAACGGCTATTTATAGTGCATTTCCGGTATCATAACAAATGAAATAGCATTAGGAACCCTCACGCACACACTCACAATAGTAATATGTATACGCGAGAGTAGTTCCCGATGCAACCTGTTGTCCTATCTAAACAATGCTAATTATTGCACGCGCTGTGGTACGATGTAAATATGATACGGCGGGTCCACAGATGCAATGCTGCAAAGCATGCAATTGTACACGCTCACCCTTTTAACCACGCGAGTGGTGTTAAGTCTCGTTGTCAATAGCGAACAACCCTCGCTCGCGTGTATCATCGGCTATGCACACTACTGATGCATATAAAATGCGTGACTGTACCGCGCTGTACAACAACCATGCATTACTGAATAACCAGTAACCCTACCTCAACCAGTAATACTACCCATCCATTGAAATATGTAGTGAATGAACGCATTTGCATTGCCTTTTACATGAAAATAAGGAAATGCAAAGCTGATTCCACTACATTCCCCCACACAACGGAGAAGGCTGATTACAGCCAAAAAATGTCTTAAGTTATTTATAGAAAAATGAGTGAAAAGGTAGAAAAAAGATTGAATAAATAGTATAGTGTAATAGGCTTAGAATAAGTGTAGAGTCGCCTTAATAGTCCTTTCAGTCTCAAAGTAGCTGTGTGTCGTTCACAGCGTGAACGACACAACCAACTGTCAAGTGACACACAACATTGTACCACCGGCATTCAGTCGCTAGCAATAGAACGTAACACAAGCAATAAAGAAACTTAAAAATTAAATTACAGCTGTTCTCTTATTCGACGGGTGGAAGCGACAGTTCGAACTTCTGGCCCTCTATCGACTTAATTTTGAAGCATTCTGTCATATTCAATACACGACACTTGACAGCCATTGACAGTTCATGTTGTACACATTGTTTACAAAACAAGATAGCAACTAGTGAAAATTAACTGATTTTCAGGACTGAAATCAATGAGTTATAAAAGGGGCAGCAAATTTCAAATGTATTCAGATTTATTTTAAATAACTTATTTAACTAAACGTAAAAATCGCATAGCGGTCACCAAATCGAATATAATAGAAATTATAGCCAAACAAATGAAAGAACGTATTACTCAAAAAAAAGCCGATGTTAGTTCTCAAAAACAGTTGTAGAGGGCCAGAATGATGAACATACATTTCTATAGTTTCAGTACAGAAATACGGAATTGCTTCCACCCGTCGCTCTTATTACAATAGAAGAAATGATTAAATCTAAATCAGGGTATTAAAAGGACTATGGTGTAAAAATCAATTTGCTATTGTAAAGAATTTTAACATTTGATATATGATTAGGTAATTTAAATTCAACTTTAGATTAAATAATTCTGATACTAATTTCAACAATAAACTTTGATTTTGGCTTTTTCTAAAAATTATTTGATAAAAATGTGATGTCCCTGAGTAAAATGTAATATGAAAAGTTTCTTAAAATAGAATGATTAAATATGAAATAAATAGATGAAAGAATGAATGAATAAATATATCAATGAATAAATGAATGAATTAATGAATGAATGAATAAATGAATGATGATTAATATCTAATACACACAATAAATAAGTGAAAGAATGAATGAATGAATGAATGAATGAATGATGATTAACCGTTGGAAGGCCATGTGGGGTCAGGATGACCCCAGCGATGATTTTTCAGTTTATTTTGTATTTGCGTCGCTCGTATTTTGCAAACTGAGTGCTAACATGAAACGAAGCACATGTATGAGGCAATACAGTAGGAAGAGCGAACAATCACACACATAACGTATATTTATAAAGGGTGTTTTTTAAGAGCCTTCATGAGTTTTTTTTGAATAAAACACAGAAAATTCGATAATTCAATCGTGCAGATCATTTTATTTTGTAGAAAAATCCTTAACAATTAATGTTTGAATATAATTTCTGGCATATCGCCACCGCGGCTACGTTTCAGGAAGGCCAATCGATCAGTCCAATTTTTGGTCACTCGTTCAAGAACAATGGGGTCAATTTCGCCAATAACGCGTGTAATGTTGTGTTCGAGTTGCTCAATCGTTGTTGGTTTATCCGCGTAAACAAGTGCCTTAACGTGGCCCCAAAGGAAATAGTCCAACGGCGTTAAATCGCATGAGCGTGGTGGCCAGTCGACGTTTCCATGTTTCGATATAATGCGGCGATTGAACATTTCCTTCAATACGTCGATTGTTTCATATGCTGTATGGCTCGTTGCACCGTCCTGTTGAAACCAATGGTTCTCCAGATCGTGGGTAGCGACATTGGGCAGA
>NW_022600886.1:0-8767 GCF_009176505.1 Sitodiplosis mosellana | reverse complement strand
CATATTTATGACTAAAATTCGAAATTTATTCAATATTTTTGGACACGGTCTTCGGCAAAAAAGTAGCCAGTGTAAAAATAGACAACCTTTCTGAACATATAAATCCAAAATAAGCATGTTCTGACTACTTATTTGGCTCGAAATTTCACTTTCAAAAATTTTAACTCAAAACACATTGGATGTGATTTTGTTGGGTTAAGTGTTCAGAAGAGTTGTTTGTTTTTACAACGGCCACAATTTTGCCGAAGACAGTATCCAAAAAAATGAATAACCTGCACATACAAAACAACATTTTTAAAGCAAATAAGTTCTATTGGTGATATGTCATTTCACCAATAGAATATTTCATTTGTATTGGTAATTTCAGTACAAGTGACAAATTTACTAACATTGCCTATTGTATTGAATTTACCAATACAAATGAAAAATTCCATTGGTGAAATGACATTTCACCAATAGACCGTCAGGGTTCAATAATGTAATCTATTGGTACTTTTGCATTTCACCAATAGAACTGGCAGGGTTCACCAATTCAGTTTTCTCTGTGTGCGAATTATGGTTGAAAAAGTGCAAAAATCGATTATTTTTACAATATTTTGTACTGGAGCAAACACCAGATGGCATTTTTTGGGTAAACGGATAGTCCCAATCGATAAATATTGTCAAAGTAGTCTAACAAATACCCCCCATATGGGGGGGTAAAACCCACTCCCAAGCCCGAAAATCGCATTTTAAAATATACCGTGAACCGTTGAATCATTGAAATCCATTTTTTGAGCTTGGGGATGGGTTTGACCCCCCCCAAATGGGGGGGTATTTGTTAGACTACTTTGGCAATATTTATCGATTAGACCCACCAATGTTGCCCGCCGACCCTTCCCTGACCAATTTACTGAGGGAGATAATATTTTCGATTTGCAGGTCCCCGAAAGAGGGTCAGTGGAGGGTCAGAAGGAAAAATGGGTGGGTTTAATCGATAGATCTCGTCAAAGTACCCTAACAATACCCCCCCCCCCATTAGGGGGGGGTAAAACCCACCTCCAAGGCCAAAAAACGCTTTTCAATGATTCAAAGATTCATGGTATATTTTCAAATGCGATTTTCGGGCTTAGGGATGGGTTTTACCCCCCCAAATAGGGGGGTTTTGTCAGAGTACTTTGACAAGATCTATCGATTAGAGTTACTTCCGATGCCCTCTGACCCTCCTCAGACCATTTTTTAAGGACCTGCAAATCAAAAAATTTACCCCCCCCAGGAAATCGGTCAAGGAAGGGTCAGGGAGCATCGGAAGTAACTCCAATCGATAGATCTCCCCCAAGTTTTCTAACAAATACCCCCCATTAGGGGGGGTAAAACCCACCTCCAAGGCCAAAAAACGGGTTTCAAAGATTCAAAGATTCATGCTATATTTTCAAATGCGATTTTTGGGCTTGGGAGTGGGTTTACCCCCCCAAATGGGGGGGGTTTTGTCAGAGTACTTTGACAAGATCTATCGATTGGAGTTACTTCCGATGCCCTCTGACCCTCCTCAGACCATTTTTTAAGGACCTGCAAATCAAAAAATTTACCCCCCCCCAGGAAATCGGTCAAGGAAGGGTCAGGGGGCATCGGAAGTAACTCCAATCGATAGATCTCCCCCAAGTTTTCTAACAAATACCCCCAAATGGGGGGGGTATTGTCAGAGTACTTTGACGAGATCTATCGATTGGACCCACCCATATTGCCCCCTGACCCTCCCCAGACCATTTTTTGGAGTAATGTATATGTAAGGGAAGCATCATCGATAATAGCCCTGTGGGGGTCAGGAAATGGGTCAGTTGACCTCGGGGGAAGCTCCAATCGATAGATCTCGTCAAAATACATTGAGATACAAACTGGTCCGGAGGGTTTAGCCACTCCCTAGCCCGCAAATCGGGTTTATATTTTTCCCCGAGGGAAATTTTTTTTGAAAATGATCCGATATTATTCAACCGCTGTGCAAACTTTCCACGCATTGATATTACTGAGGAGTTGGTTATGGAGAAAATCAATGAATTGCCAACGACACTATGTTTACTCCCATGCTCGCATTGCCAACGCCAACTGGTCCTAGCAAGTGAACTATGATGACATATAACAAACACTGTATGTCAGATTCGAAAGTTATATCCGTTGAATATTCTTCTTGAACCGATCGCAACCGATGTGATGTAAGTTAGAGACACATCGATACACATTAACTAAACAACATTCAAATCGAATCAAATAAATAGCATCATACATGCGCGAGGGGGGGGGGGGGAAATCGATTTTGCCGGAAGGAAAAAAATTTTTCCCCCGGGGAAAAATATAAACCCGATTCGCGGGCTAGGGAGTGGCTAAACCCCCCGGACCAGTTTGTATCTCAATGTATTTTGACGAGATCTATCGATTGGAGCTTCCCCCGAGGTCAACTGACCCATTTCCTGACCCCCACAGGGCTATTATCGGCTTTGAATTTGGGTTGGTGCCGGAGTTTCATCCATTGGCTCAGTACGTGAGTTTGCCGATTTATCGGCTTTGTCCGAACTCACGGAGCTAATTTCATCAGAATAAAGATGTTTGAGCTGGTTTAATTTGTTCCATATTGGCTCCAGCATTGTCAACAGCTCAGCGATTTGGCTTTTAACCTCACAGTCAGTCAGTAGGCAACAACAATAACAAGTAAACAAAACGAAGAAAAACTTGAAGAAATTATACACTGAAACTGTACACAAAAATAAATTTCGAACGAAAACTTTATATTGCTGAGGTAAAACAGGACTTAAACTTTTAATTTGATGTAAAATATCGTATAATTAAGACGAAAAACAATTTAAAAACAAACAAATTTGTTGAAAATAGACGGAGAGAAAAAAAAGTAGACGTCTAATTTGACAGGTGTTGCCATATGATATAAAGTACTTGTAGCTCCCTTGTTAGCACCATTTGGCACTTCGGGTCTATTTTATTTTGGAACTTTCAAGAAACCGCAGTGTTGAGTATCACAGACTGGATCAGAAACATTACGGTAATTCTTATTTTCCTTATGAAATAAGTGTGGAATAATGGGAACAAATTGGTTATAAAAAACGTTGTTGCACTATCAAACAAAAAACTTTGACAAAATAAAACATACCACCTCTGCCGAAGAAACGCTGTATGGTGCAAAATAATAATAATAGTGACAATAGTAAAGAAAAAACCAGGTAAAGTAACGAATTTCACTTATCAGTTAAATTTGTTAGTTCCGAACGTTATTGAATACACTTACAATCGCGTTCTGCGTTCGAATTTTCTTCAAACACCCCTCGAGCCAGGTTCGAATGGTTTGCTTTGCCACTTCCTCTTCTATAATGTACTCAAATTCTTCTCGTGCTAAAAGCTCTTCAAGTTGCAACGCTTTTCGTATATCAACCGAACGATAGGACAGCATACTAAACCAATTAAAATGAAATGTCAAGATAGCTCTATAAACAATTTATATTAATATTACTTGATAACATCATGGAATGTGACATCTTCTCCATTGTGTAGCTTATCCAGTTCATAACACATATATTTGAACAATAATCGATCTTTTTGTGGGTCGCACTCCAGCCTACCCTTTAATAATCTTAAAATGAATTTCACGCGTCGAACCGGAATTACCCCCCGCTGATGTATATCGACGACATTCCAAGTATTCTGGAAGTTTCTGATATCCGCATAGGAAAGTAACGCATCTTCTTCATTCGAGTAGAACAGCGAAAAATTTTCCATGATAATAGCTACAAATTAAATAATAAACATACATTGAATTGCAAAGATGTTGAAAAAAGATTCCAAAATCTATCTTTAAACAACTCACCAACAAGTAGATTAAGTACGATATATGTGATGATAACATAGAATGTACAGAAATATGTCAGACTCGCCGTGAAGTTCCCACAATCAGTTTCCCAATAGTTTTCAGAGACAGTACAATAGGGTGGCTGTACCATGCAATCATGCATGATTTTGTTCCAATCTTCTCCCGTTACAATTCGAAACAACATGGCCACGCTAGTTATTGGTGTTTCAAAATTAGCACGACGTCCAATACCCTCGCCGTATTTTACCGTACCAAATAAGATGGTTCCAGCCAGAGCGTAGAAAAATACCAGGAGAAACATTCCAAAGATAATGAAGAAAGATTTGCAAACTGAGACCCCAACCGTCAACATAAGCATTTTCAGCGTTGTATGTTTTCCAGTGATTGTGAAAAAACGTAAAATTACCACCATAAAACCGATAAAATACGATAAGTGACTGCGCAATGTAGTTTGCAGAAATATCCAAACGACGCCAGCAACCGTGACCAACAAATCATATCGGTTTCGTCGTGATTGCCAATAGCCACGTGGTGTGAATGCAATATTTTTCATTACCACCTATTGAAGAATCAAAATATAATTTTTAGAGTTGAAAAAAAAAATTTGCAATTTTTTTTTTAAATAGTTAGACATCTGGCAGAGCAATTCTGAAGACTGACCATTACTTACTGGCGAGAAATATTAGGAAAATTCAATGCATTTCATTTTAATTTCATTTGAGTGGTCGGGAATAAATATGACTAAAGTTGAACCACTTATGGATAAAGCTGTCAACGGACACGGACAAAAAAGTGAAAAAGTGGTTTTTTGCTGTCCGTCCGTCCGAAAAAAATGAAAATTTTCGACGGACAAATTTTGTCCGTCCGAAAGTTCGGACATACGGACAATGTCCGAAAAATTTTATCTCGGACAAACGGACAACGAACATTTCGGACACGCTTTTTTGTCCGAACATTCGGACAGTCCGAATGTTCGGACACGTTTTCGGACGGACGGACAATTTTTTGTCCGAAATTTGTCCGAAAATTTCAATGAAACTAAAAACACGTTTTTCCCGTCCGTTCGCCAAAAATTCAATTTTTCAACAAATGGTTCGCGTATTTTACGCTAATAATTTTCCGACGGATGTTCGTATCTTGATAAGTACTTTCTTCTGATACTTCTTAATGAAAATTGTATGAAGAAAAATTCTCAAAACTAATAAGAAAATTAATCAAACTATTTGTTCTTGTCTAAATGTTGTGTTGATTATCAAAAGAGCATAGAAATGTTTCGATTCTCAAATACTACAGTAACTTTTCATTTTTATTCATATTTAACACCGCCAATCACTGGCTGAATTGGATTTTGTACAATGTTAGTATATAATTTGTACTTCGCGTGTTTTCGTATACAAAATCCACAATGAAGATGAACAAATGTCATTCCGTTTGTTAACATTCCATATTCCGGTCGATTTTTGTTCAAAGGTACGTACGGCTTGAAATAGTTTTGTGCGGTTTTGTTAGATTTCGAGCAATAAATATTCGTTTGTTTTCATTTGTTTTCATTTGTTTTATTTTTGGATTACATTTTTAAAAAAATTCAATGGAATAAAAACGAACTTTATGTGTTGCTTGCATAGATTAACGTTTTTTTTTTAAATACAATCAAATAGCAGTTCAAGATCGTTCAAAATATACAAGATTTCAAACTGAGGTGAATTCGAGAGAGTGATTGTCAGCTATGAGAAAACACAGCGTCGCGTTTAATGAACCATTTGTTGAAAAATTGAAATTTTTGGCGAACGGACGGGAAAAACGTGTTTTTAGTTTCATTGAAATTTTCGGACAAATTTCGGACAAAAAATTGTCCGTCCGTCCGAAAACGTGTCCGAACATTCGGACTGTCCGAATGTTCGGACAAAAAAGTGTGTCCGAAATGTTTCGTACAAAACCTGTCCGTGTCTGTTGTCCGTTTGTCCGAAATAAAATAATTCGGACATTGTCCGTATGTCCGAACTTTCGGACGGACAAAATTTGTCCGTCGAAAATTTTCATTTTTTTCGGACGGACAAAATCTGTCCGTACGAAAAAAAGTTCGGACGGACAGATTTTGTCCGTCCGAAGTTTTCGGACGGACGGACGGACAACTTCTTGTCCGTTGACAGCTTTACTTATGGATAACCGTAACACAATATTCTTGACGTTTAAAAGTGCAACATAAATTTTCTTCGCTTGAAAGTGAATCGTAAAATATTTGTGGACTATAGGAATCGTGTTTCACTTTATTTCAAGCAACAATGTTCGATACACTTTCAAGCCATTGGAATGATGATTCATTTTAACCCTCTAATGGGCAAGATCGTCTCTAGACGGTCTTTGTTTTTTGCTTTTTAGTTCCACATTTGCACTTTTTTTCACTAAACGTTTTTTGCCAAACGTCTAAAAAAGTCAGTGTAGTGGTTTCAGCTACGATGGAGCGAGTTATGGTGATATTTTGGGACAAAGCGACACCGTACAGCGTTTCTTCGCCAGAGGTGGTTTATTTAGTATAAATATTATTTTATATTTACAATATTTACAATTTGATATTTTAAATAAAAAGAATTACATTGGTAATCCCGAACTTTTCCGTACCGTTGGCCTTCGTTGTCCGTAGGTACTTTTGGTTATTTTTTGTGAATTTTCTTGAAATAAAGGCAGTGAAAATATAATAATAAAAATAAAGTGAAAAATCGGTCACTTTAACTAAAACTTCAACGATTTTGTATGATTAAAACCCGTAAACCGATTTTTATTGGCTTTAAACTTTCTGAGGGTTCATTTTTTGGAGAAAAAATAAGATTCTGAAAGTTTCATGTCAGAAGTCGTTTTCATGTCAGTCATTTGCAGAAGTTAGGTTTTTGTCCCTTAATTTTTTTCCAAACAAATGTCGACAAAAATTGAGGACAAAAACTCAAACTTCTGCAAACGATCAACATGAAACTTTCAGAATCTTATTTTTTCTCCAAAAAATGAAACCACAGAAAGTTTGAAGCCAATCAGAATCGATTAACGGGTACCTCCCATACAAAATTGTCCAAAAATCGGTAATTTTAGTGGAAATTTCAAAAAATTTGTATGGGAGGTACCCGTAAATCGATTCCGATTGGTTTCAAACTTTCAGAATCTTATTTTTCTTCCGAAAAATGAAATCCCAGAAAGTTTGAAGCCAATCGAAGTCGATTTACGGGCACCTCTCATACAAAAGTGTAAATTTTTTGAGGTTTTTCTTAGCAAGTACCCCAGGATCAAATCGAAAATGGCTCATCTTCGAACTTAAACTAAGTTTTTCGGATACAAAACTTTTGGCATTTCCAGATTTTGATTATCTCAATTATTTTTTGAGTTATCGTGTTTACAAACAGCTACGACGACGACGACAACGACAACGACAACGACGACGACGGCACACGAACGGAAAAGTGTCTCAAAAAGTAGTTTTCTACGCGTTTCATGAGTTTTCATGATGATCTAAACCAATTTTGCGAAAAAAGTTTTCGGGACCAATTCCTATACTTTCCCTTGACACGTTGTGTACGGAAAAGTAATATTTCATTTATTATGATTATGATTTATTTGACGATATCGACTTGACGATGTATGTAGGCACAAATTTGATAATTGCAGTCCAAAGTCTTGTGCAGCAAATTCACTTTCTCAGTGATTATCTTTCCATGGAATAGCTCGGTGAAATTGGCATTTGCCAGGTGTGTATTCATATTCATGTCTTTATAGTTGGCACGCTTGAAGTTGAATCCTTTTGTTTTGATGTTCGCCTCGGTTGTATGTTTCCATGCCACTCAACTGTGGCTAGTATCGGTGGATGATGATCTTCCACTTCCGTCAGTGCGTTAACCTCATTTACACGCTCAATCGAAATGTTAGTGAAATCATTAGTAAAGAACAAATCCAATAATCGTTCCTTTGAATCATTACGTACATGATTTACCTGATGAACTCCCATGCTCATGAGTCCCTGGATGAAAGTGGCCGTGTACTCAGGTGCAAATTTAGTTGGAATCATGATGTTGTCGTCGTCGCTATCGATTAACCATTCCAAAAAACACGAAACGAATTGTAGATAATGAAACTAATTATTATTATATATATTAATTTTAAAATGTAAAATTGTTGTTTTATTTCGGTCCATTTTACATTTTTTCTAATTCATGCGGCAGATTAAAATCACCAACAAAAATAACTCGTTTCATCGGTCGCGTCAAACTTCTTCATTTTGTGCAATGTATTTACTCTGTTTTTTAAATTGATCAGTTCACTATCAAACCACTTCGGATGGATTTGTTGTTTCTTCGTTTTCGTTTCAACAGTCGTATCAACTGCAGTGTTAACTATTGCGTAAAACTGATCAATTGCATCGTTCAAGTCGATTCCGCTGAAAACATTGTTCCAGTTGGCATTATCGAAAAAATTATTGATCGATGTGTAGTCAGCATGTTTGAAGTCTTTGTATGTAATCACATCATTAGATTTGCTGTTAATTTTATCATGGATGACTACTTCGAGTGCTTGATGGTGTGTTTCATTTTTTGCTATTTTACTTTTGCTCATTTTGCATGTGAACATGTTGGGCTCATTCGTCCAAAGCAAATCCAACATTCGTTTGTTTTCATTGTGGTGAGTACATATTTGAAACAAACCCAGCTCGTGGCACGTATCAATGACAATTTTCTCTTTTTCGCTCACCACATTTACAGTAACAGCCATTTCTGGATTTGGCTCAAAATTAATATCAGGATCATGGGTATCATTTGTGTTGCATGTATAGCAAATCAGATTGCGCAAATTGAAATCACCTGACACAAGCAGAACATCATTTTGATTCTTTGGTTTCTTTCCGTTTGGGAGATCAACTAACGTCCAAGTACCATTAGC
>NW_022600885.1:0-7261 GCF_009176505.1 Sitodiplosis mosellana | reverse complement strand
CTTTCTACACCTTTGCAAAGGTAAATTGATTCCAAGAATTTCTCTTCATAAAACGAAAAAAGCAATGAATTTTCGATCACTAGATGGACGAAATGATGAATTTTTAACAAAGAGAAATCGTTTTGATTGTTGATATGGTAGTATAAAAAGGGAAAACCATATCAATTAAATTTAGTTGGATTTGAGATTAGTGCCGTTACTATCCAAGTAGTCACCATGCAGGTTTTCGTTGAGTTGAGGAAACATTTGAAAAATTTGGGGATTGAGCCAAATCAAAAACATTGGTTCAACACAAAGAGTATACTGGCTCTTTTCCTTTTTGCATTCTGTTTCATTGCAATGATTGTATACGTACTTTTGAACCAAACCACTATCATTGGTCTCGGCTACACCATTTATGGGGCTGCATCATTTTTTCTCAATTTTGTCACATTGTTTTCGAGTGTATTAAAACAAAAGGAAATATTCGAACTGTTTCACAAATTCGAAGTTGTTATCGAAAATCGTAAAGATTCAACATCGATTAATTACAACAAAGCAAATGAAAAATGTGAAAAACTAACACGGCTCATTTATTTTGCTTTAAATTTCATGGGCCCAGCGTTGATAGTACCAAAGTTGACGATGAGTTTTTATTATTATTTCAATGGCTATGGAAGCGATGCTTTTAGTCTGAATTTTCCGATGGTGTAAATTAAATAAAGTCGATATTTTATATTTTTTTTATGAGAAAATTTGCCCCTTTCAGAATGCCATTTGACTGGAAAACTCTCTATGGATATTCGATCGTTTGCTCGATTCAATTTGCATGCATTTTTTACATTCTGATCAATTGCACTGTAATTATGTGTTTCGTCATTGGAATTTATCTGACTATAGCATCAATTACTGAAGATATCGAAGGAGAATTGAGTGACATCGGAAAATACACCGCGAATCGATTGGAAATAAAAAGGAAATTTTATGGCATTATTCAATTTCATTCCAACACAATACAGTTCAGTTTCATTTATGCATTTCGGTTTAAAATATTTGTTCGTTTCAAATTATAAATCATTGTTCTTCACCTCTTTTTTACAAATTAGGCTAGTTTCTGATTTTGCCGATATTTATGCAATCACTATCGCCGGCTATTATGTATGGAGTCTTACAACAATTTGCTCTACACTTCTAATGGTCCATATTCAATTTCATCTATTGCATCCGATTGATTTAATAGTTGCGATGGCACTGACATTTTGGTCGTTTACCCAGGTTAAGTGACAATTCCATTTATTCAGAACATGAATCAAATAAATCAACTTTTATTCGTCTGCAGATGTTCATATTATGCGACCTTGGTGAACGCTTGTCCAGTGGATTCACCCGGGTTTCTATGGAAATTTGGTTTTGTGATTGGTATACATTTCCTAGAGAGATACAGAATACCATGCCATTGATCATTATGGCCGCAGACGAACCTGTCATACTGACCGGTTTCGCAAATCTTACATGCACGCGCGAAGCATTCAGCAAGGTGATTAATAATATAAATCAAATCCGAATAAAATATCAATAAATAATTGTAATTTTGATATTCTAGATTGCCCGAGGAGGGTTCTCTTATTTTATGACGCTACAACAATTTGCACATTGATTTTGAATAATACTACACACCAAACACATTGGTTCTAACTTTAGAACCGCAATATGAAATAACCTCGTGCAGCTTGGCGTCATTTCCTCCACTTTCATATGTTTGCATTGATATTTGAACTTTGACAAGTAAGCTTCTACAATGGACGTTAAATGCGAGTGGAGACGTCACAAAAATGACACAAATATAGTCGGTTATTGATCGAACTACTTTGGCACTAAAATCCATTTAAGTGACATTTGTACTAGAAAAAGTTCAAAAGGTACTAAATCACAAATCAAAGTTTCATATGTATTTATTATCGGAATCACAATATGTAATGTATACAGTATATAGCGTTCAAATTGAATACATTGGACTTATACGAACAAAATGATGATGGCATAGATGGCGCTTTATTTTATGCATTCCATACACATTGTGATTCCGTTATTATAGAACCTTTGAACTTCTTTTAGAGCAAATGGTACTAAAACGGATTCGAGTGTCAAATCTCAACATTGCTAGAATCATTGTGTTTACTGTGTAAGATACTAACGGTAAAATCAATTTAAACCCATATCCAATGGCGTTTTTCTCTCGGTGTTGCTTGTACTTATGTTTATATTACATTTTATTTTATTTTTTAATTCTTTATTATACAATTCAATGTTTGTCTGTTTGCGTTTTTAAAAGAAGTGAGAAATTTGTTTTTGTCATTATGTGCATTAATGTAAACTGAATCTATTGAAAATAAATGTATGAAACAACAAACTGCGCTGTAAATGGAAAATATTCAGCAATTAATACTCTAACGACATCTATACGGTATAATTTGGAAGTATAAGTAAATGCTTTCGTCATAAGGTTTACCCAAATGTTGGAAATGGCATTTGTCAGAAATGACATGCTAAACGTCATTCATAATTCAAGTCAGTGATCTTCCGATAGGGATATAAGCGATGCAAACTAAACTCTGAACGGTTTTGGATTTGCTGAATATATTACCATTGCGCTTCACTGTGTGGGTATGAAAAAACCACAGAAATAGGAAGATCATTTTAACTATAAACAGAAACGTAAAACAGAACGCAAGGGCACATGAATCAGCTCATTCTGATCGTTTGGAAATTAAAAAAGTGAGGCCTGTTGAAGCACCTGGCCGAAGTGATCTTCGTCGTGAATCTGATCGTTAACCGTAGACCCGTGTACTCAAATTTCAACATATTCCCGTGTTGTCGGGTCAGATCGACCCATATGGCATTTTACATGTAAATCGCTAATTTTTCATCAAATTAAATAAACATATGCTAATATTTCGGCAAACGGCAACTTTATTTATATATTTTTTGGCTAAATGTAAAATTTGAAGTATAAATTTTGATACACATGTGTTGGTTACAAATGGTTTCTTGGAAATTTTTTAAGAAAAATGAATTCAAGGATTTATGACCGACATACGGCGACGCTTTGCTGAACTATTGGTTGATGTGCTTGGTGCTGTTGGTGTATGCATGGTGTAAAATACAAATACACATGCGCGCTCACAAGCATTGTACCCGTATAGATGTGTACAGGCACATATATTTGAACAAAACACATACACACAACATATTACTCACTTCCAATACATATATGTTTGCATAAATCGAACAGAGTAACGAAAGAAAGCAATAAATGAAGGGAAAAAGTACGTTACAAACCGGTTTTCCATACAAAATGTACGTAGAAAATGGCTGGGTCGATCTGACCCGAGAACACGCACAGAGGACATGTGTTTTTGAGCCACATATATCACACATATGTGAGATGTGTGCCATAAAATGTGGACCATTGTGAAGCTAAAGGTTCAAGCTACACAACCATACCATTCATTCGGTATTTTATTTTTAAATAGGCGCAATATACATTTAAAAAGTTTGTTGGGTTGATCTGACCCATAACACGGGTTTAAGGTTAAAAAAGAGAAAAACAAGGTCCTAGCCAAAGTAAAAAAACATTCAGGCTAATAAAGGGTGTTTCAATGGGGATGTCCGAACTTTCTATTTTTCCAATAGGGACCAGGGGCATCCAAGCTGTCAAAATATTTGACAGATGTGTTCAGTAAGGTCCAACAAATTAACCATGCAGCGCTATTTGAAGCGTCGACAATTTGCGGATTGGGCCCTAGACCAACTGAAAGCGGATCCTGATTTTGGCTCGAAAATCATCCTCAGCGACGAGACGCATTTCTGGCTAAATGGTTATGTTAACAAGCAGAATTGTCGCATTTGGGCGCGGAAAATCCTCAGCACATTCAAGAGGTTGAAATGAAACCGCAAAAGTGCACTGTTTGGTGTGCTTTTTGGTCGAGAGGTGTCATTGGCCCGTACTTTTTTGAGAACGAAGATGGACAGCGAGTTAATGTCAATGCCGAGCGATATCAACACATGATTCGTGAATATATCTGGCCGAGATTGCGTCGGGTGAGAATCAGTGGGCTCCTATTCCAACAAGAAATCGGCGCCTCATTACACACAAGTCCACCAACAATCCAGGTTTTGAACGAAAAGTTTGACAAACGCGTAATATCGAAAAATGGTGCTGTGAATTGGCCGCCAAGATCTTGCGATTTAACACCATTAGACTTCTTTCTTTGGGGTTTAATCAAAGGAAAAGTTTATGCAAATAATCCGTCGACAATTGAGGATTTAAAGGCCAACATTCGTCGCGAAATCACCAGTGTTCCAGTCGAAATGTGCCAAAATGTCATCAAAAATTGGGCCGATCGGATGGTGTCACTAAAACGCAGCCGGGATGGTCTTTTGGATGATATCATTTTCCATTATTAATGTTATGAATAGGGCTACAAAATACATTAAACAACTCGGATATATTCGAATATTTTTTGTTACGGATAATTTTATTCCGCATTCTTTGTTATTGGGCCGCAGTTTTTTGCGTGTATTTGGAATACATTTTGTAATGAAAGAACCAACTGCTAATAAAATTTGGAAACCAAAAATTGAATTGAGTCCGGATCTTGGTAGAAATAGAATCCGCATTTCAGATAAAGTCTTGCATTGTGTGTACAGTTCAGTTAGTGATAAAGAATCAGATATTCTATTGGAATGTGAATTATGCCGACGTTTGCCAAATGCGTGTATTGCCAGTTGCGATTCAGTAAGTATGGAAGAATCACACTTGAAGTTGAGAAGACGATGTTGTTAGTGCAAATTCCGAAGTGAGTGATACGAATCTTATTGACAATTTAGTTGACGAAATTTCAGGAATACTTGCTATCGACATAGATCAGCCTTCCGCAGACAAATTTGACATTAATCCAAAGTTAAGTACGCTTCATCGTGAAGCCATTCAGAAAATAATCGAGCAAAATCACGTTGATATTGACAATATTCCGACCATCGAAAATGATTACGAAATGAATATCAAATTGACTTCCGACGTTTCGATCAGTTATAGACCCCGGAGAATTTCGTACGCGGATAAACAAATAGTGGACAAAACGATTGATGAGTTATTACAAAGAGGCATCATTCAGCACAGTAAATCCCCTTACGCATTTCCGATAGTGTTGGTTCCGAAGAAAGATGGTACTAAACGTATGTGTGTTGATTACAAACCATTGAATAAGATCATGATCCGTAGCAACTTTCCGATGCCCAACATTGGCGATTGTATTGAACGTATGGAAGGCAGCAAATATTTTACGACATTAGAGAACGGTTTTCATCAGATTAAGATGGCGGAAGATTGTATTAAATATACATCATTTGTGGTGCCAACGGGTCAATACGAATACAAGAAAATGCCATTCGGTCTGAAGGCGGGACCCGGAACTTTTAATCGGTTCATGAACTACATTTTGTCAGACTTTATACGAGAGGGAGTTGTAGTTGTATTTATGGATGATATTAATTTATTTAGCAAGGGTCTTTCGGAACATTTGGACCTCATTAAGCGAGTTTTATATCGATTAGCTGAATATCGATTAAAAATTAAGCCAAGCAAGTGTAAATTTTGTTATTCCAAGGTGGATACATTGGGTTTCGTCGTGAGTAGCGAAGGAATTCGCCCGAATGATAGACATTTAGGGGCCGTAAGAAATATGCCCTCGCCAAAAAGTACTGATCATGTTCATAAAGATAATGGATTGTTTTCATTCTTCCGTCGGTTCATGAAAAGTTATTCAGTTTATTCAGCACCAATACGTGAGTTATTGAAAGGAAATGTTCAGTTTGAATGGAATGAGGAACGCGAATCGATTTTTCAAAACCTCAAGAAACAATTAACTTCCGCTCCGATATTGGCTATTTATAACCCGAAACGGGAAACCGAATTGCATTGTGATGCTTGTTCAAGGGGTTATGGTGCTATGCTCCTTCAGCGGCAAGATAATGGGAAAATGCACCCAGTTGGGTATTTTTCAAAGAGCACCACACCGGCCGAGAAGCTCTTGCATAGTTATGAGCTAGAAACACTGGCGGTTGTGTACGCTGTCGAAAGATTTGAGATCTATTTAGGTATCCCGTTCACAATCATTACGGATTGTGAAGCGATAGTTCAGACTCTTAATAAACAGAAAACCACCACGAAAATAGCAAGATGGGCATTGTATTTGGAAAAGTTTGATTACACCATGAAACATCGTATTGGTAGCAAAATGGCACACGTGGATGCCTTGAGTAGGTACCCAATCGAAGAAAAGGATGATGACAACAGTTCAGATAACATTGTGGCCGTCATCGACCCCACAGACATTGATCTTCAGTTGCAGATTTTTCAAAATAAAGATGAATCCATTGTTCAGTTGCGAAATTCTTTAGAAAATGGAAATGTGGAAAACTTTATTTTGGATGATGGATTAGTGTACAGACAAAAAGTTGGAGGAAGAGCATTGCTATATGTTCCGAAAGAAATGAAAATGAACATTATACGGCAAGCCCATGATAGAATTTGTCACATGGGAGTGACCAAGTGTGTAGATCAACACAGATACGAAAAATTTTCAATAGGTGTCTCTTTTTCGGACAATATGACAATCCATCCATATTTTCGGACAACTTCACTCATATTGTCTCATTTTGTGGCCAACTTCATACTAATCTACCTACAAGTGCCAAATGTACAATAGTATGCATAATAGTAGTAGGGTTGGCCAAAAAATGAGACAATATGAGTGAAGTTGTCCGAAAATATGGATGGATTGATATATTGGCTTAAAATTGGACAAGGGTTATCCAATAGTGCTGTCTGTGAAATTAAAATGCATTATTGGTTTCCGAAATTAAGGGAGAAAGTCGAAAGATCCGTTAAGAACTGTGTCCAATGTGTCGTAAATACTATTCCGGTTCATTGCTCTAATCAGAGCTGTTATAGGCACCGAAAAAGTGCTGGCACCGAAATAGGTGCGCGCGCTCTTTATAAGTGCCGGCACCCAATACCATGTAATGTTCAAGTGCCGCACTCAATAATTTTTTTTTGTATTTTGAAACATCAAAAATCACAAAAAAATAAAATTATTATAGTCTTTTCATTTTTCTAAAGTTTTTACACAGTTTGACTACGTCAATAATCAAATTCATTTTTGAAACGTCAAATTTTGAGAACTGTCAAATTCAGTATACAAGTGCAGTCAAACCATGT
>NW_022600884.1:0-7187 GCF_009176505.1 Sitodiplosis mosellana | reverse complement strand
CGGAGAGGTCATCTGCAATTTTTGTTACACTTGGTGTGGAATGGTCGATCATTGGTGCCCTCTGCGCTAAGAGACGTCGATGTGATAAGAAAATGCGCTGGCAAAGAAAAAAGATAAGAAACCATCTGGGAAGGTGAATTCATTCACCTCTAATCAAATGTAACATTTTCATCTCCTTTCGCAAAGTACGATAATTCTATTAACCGTAAATGGATTAAATTAACGCACCTTACTTCAAGAAATTGCATAAAATGGACGAAAAATGAAACCGAAAAAGAGTGAGCAGCTGAAAATCTGGTTATAATGTCTAGCAAACTGGTTTCAATCTCTATGGTGTATGATCAAATTTATTGATTGTTTCTACGGTTTTCTTCTTTTTCACATCACATCGTACACTTTTTTTTTTGCTCTTTTTCCACTTTTTCTCCGTATGTCGCTCGTTCTGCGTGTCACACACCGCCGCATTATGTTCAATTTTTGTCAAGTGTGCTAATCTCGTCGAAAAATTATGAATAAATTATGTGTCTTGACTTTTTTTCGCTCTTGATTCAACACTTTTCTCTCAGTCTCAATTCACATCGTTTTTTTTCAGTTGTTGATTTAATGCAGCAAATGTTATTAAATAATGAGTGGTAAGACTGGCAAATGTTGAACGATGTGTTGCAAAAATGGCAAAAGAGCACAAACACACACACACACCGTCGGCCAAATCCATTGAACCAAAGTCAATCCGATTAAAAATCTGAAACGACAAAATTGTTTTTAGTGCCTTTAATGGTGTTTATGTATCGTGCGCACAATTCGCGTCGAATGACCAATACACAAAAACCCTGCTGGCTGCGTCAGTGCAGGTCTCCGTAATTTTCCCATATAAAATAATGTGCTGCGAAAAAATTATCATTAGAAGACTAAATAACTGATCGAATTTCCGTGGCAGAATATGAGTTTCAATTATAATTCCACATAATCAGCCCCGAACACGTGCGAAAAAGGACCTTTATTTGTACAAGACATGGCTACATTCGTTGGTAAAAAATACGTAAAATACCAAGAACGCAAGCAGCAGCAACATGGTTTGAATTAAATTTTTTTCATGTATCGAATGGCCTTAGAAACAATCAGTTTCATTTGCCTTTTATGGCCGCATACACTTTCAACGCACATTGTTCCAGCAATGTTCATTTGTCTAATTAAAACACTGTTATCGCCTATTAATTGGAATATTTTTGGTCATTGGCGAACGCTTATGGAATTTTCTATCCAAAATTCCGAATATTGTGTGTATGTTTAGTCGCAAAAAGAAAAATGGATCGATTGTGCAAATGAAACCGTGCACCTTTTTTTCTCACTTTCATCTCATCATGTTGGTTGCACATGTATCGGAATGCACTCGGAATTTCCGTCGTCGTGTCAAAAGCCAGTGCAAAACACACAGTTTGTCGCATTTTTTCTCTCGCTCGTATCGTTTTTGTTGTCCACTGTGTTTTACCCTTTTGCCACATTTGCTTTTAATTAAACCGCTAAGCCTGTGTTATTGACTTGATGTTGGTCAGCACATAATGAACGCAGCCGGTGCATGGCAACGAATGTTGTTATGAAACACTTTAAATTGATCCGTTAAATCCAACATCGACTAAATCCTAGGGGGTAGACACGATTAGTAAATTAGAATCTAATACAGTAAGTTAGAGAATATAAGAAAATATTAGAAACTGAAATGTTTGATGATTTTGACATGGCAAATGCTATGCCAATACAATTCTTTATGAAGATTTTTATTTTGTTTGATGAAACAAAACGGTAAACAATTCCGTTATTTGTCAACAAGTCTGCAAGTATTTCAACGCATTACCACTGTGCATAGTACAGAGACGTAAAATGTTCGCCATTTAGGTTTACATTGCCAATGCATTTCCTTATGGAGATTTTTGTTTTGTTTATTTTTTGTTGTTTGTAAACAAACCTGCCAATCATTTAGCATTGCCTCTGTATACTTCGTATGGATCATATACTAAGTACAGAGGCAATGCTAAAAGATAGGCAGATTTGTTTACAAACAACAAAAAATAAACAAAACAATAATCTCCATAAGGAAATGCATTGGCAATGTAAAACTAAATGGCGAACATTTTACGAGAATATTAGAAGATATTAGCACTTTCAATCGATTATTAGAAATATTAAAGAAAACTAAATGAAACTTGGGATATATTTCCAAAAATTAGACAGATTAGTGATATTAGACCAATATTAGAATCCGTGTCTACCCCCTAGACTAAATCTCATTGAAGCCGGCTCTGTATTTAGCATTATACAGCCTAATTACTGAGACTCGGTCCACCACTTGCGACTCGAGCAGACAACGTGCCGCATTTAATGGCGAAATTAATTTGTCGAATATCGAATTATAAACTGAATTGAGACCAAAGAATGAAAAAAACAATCTCGACCACTTTGGATTTTGTATCCAATTTTTTATCTAACATTTTTTGTTGTTGTTATTCATCAAGAATGT
This sequence comes from Sitodiplosis mosellana, assembly GCF_009176505.1. Lineage (NCBI taxonomy): Eukaryota > Metazoa > Arthropoda > Insecta > Diptera > Cecidomyiidae > Sitodiplosis > Sitodiplosis mosellana. The sequence goes on along the minus strand of NW_022600884.1, from coordinate 4,672 downwards.
TTCAATATTTTTTTCGTGTGTATATTTTGACATCAACCCAACGGCCTTTTGATAACTTGAACGATTGCACAAGCCAAATACGCATAAATCAACATAACATTCCGTTTCACCAGTGTAATCAATAAATGTAAATTATTCAAAGCAAATTGTATTCAAACTAATGCAATGTTTAAATTTATTGTGTTCTATCAAAGTGTACCGTACGATTCCTGTTTTCAAATGAACGCATGTCAAAGACTACTTTTGGGAAAAAAATTATACGCATTCGCTTAGCTAAAACATGCATTCGATTTGGCTTGAGGGAGTATTTATTAGCATTTTCTCTCTCTCTTCCTCTTTCTTTTTCGTCTCGCTCTCGCTTTGAGATTCATTTTGGCAAACAAAAAACATTTCTCACTGTCACCCACTATAATCCAATGAATTTGCTTACATAAACACAAAATCTGGCTCGGAAAATTGGTCGCTCTTAAAAATCATATATTTTCAAAATAGCAACATAAAACATTACAAATTGAAATCAAATGTAAACAAAGTTTTATCGTTTTGAACCCCTTGAAATTATGGCGCTTCAATTAAATATTAACTTAACGACCGAAACAAGAACCAAAATAAACCCGCCCAACAAAAACCAGTCGAAAAGATTTAGTCGTTTTGTATCATTCGTATCTGGATTATTGTTTCATTTGTTGATAATAACTAAAATGATGAGAAAGAACAACAGTTAATTGAATGTGTCCATGTCTAGCAGGGTTATATAAGGCACACGATTTTATGTTTGCTCTTTTTGAATCATATGTCCGTCTCCTCGAATATACCTATATTTATTTCGGAGGAAAGACGAAAACGACGAATAAATTGATACGATTTGCTGTCATGTTTGCCTATGGCGGGCAAAAGCAAGTGCAGACACAAATTATTCAATATGATGCCTGAAATATCAGGGACAATGTTGGAAATAAAAGAGAGACAGGGAGACAGGGAGAAAAATAGCCGATTAGTCAACCAATATTTATGTTATCGGTTGGCTGTTGTTATGGATATTTTCCGTCCGATTTTATTGTGACTATGACTGATTTCGCGCCACTAAATTTCCCGGAAAAACCATACCACATTTGTGCTGTATCAATTTATTTTATCCAAAATAAATGGAGGTGAAATATCTGTGGACAATCCATTAAAATTGTCCTCTTTTCATTTACCAGCAGAAAAACACGGCAGCAGGTAAACCGAAAAAATGTAATTTTTTTGCTCGACCAAAAAACTCATTAACTGTTAAAAAATAACTCATAAATTTTGAATTGATTTATATGTCCACATTTAAATATAACCCATGATATTGACGATAAATCAATTGAATTGAATCATTTTATAGAGAGAAAAAAAGTGAATGCCTAATTGCATTCGAGCATGCGGTCGACATGAAAGGTATACAATTTTTTTGCCGTTGGTTTTTTTCCCCTGTAGAATTTTTTGCTATTTGGCTATTGCAATATTTTATTCATGCTGATTTTTAGTGCTTCTCATTCATTGAACGGTCAATTATTATAGTTGAAAAACAATTCTGAATAGACCAATTTGAATAGTGCAATCAAACAAGTTAAAATTATTCAGTTTCGATGCAGACAGACAGTCGAGATAGAGACATGTTATCGTCACGTATAAAATATGCCGTCGAGATGATTATCATGACCAATAGGCCACAATGCACATTGTAACACCGTTCAGTGTTCACTTGTATCGCATTTCGATTTGATGTAGAACAACAAAGTGACCAAACGACTGTGAATCAGAAGCGAAAATTGTCATACTGTAATGCAGTTCGTAATGAGGTGGAAAATAATAGTGTGCGTGTCAGTGTCGAGTGTTCAACGGAGCCTTTGTTGCGCACTTGTATGCAAAATACATAACACTCTGTTCACACTTTCTATGATTTCATTTCATGTTTTTATCTTTTCCAAATGGGCAATTTCATTTTGCCTCGCCGCTTGGCTTTTCATCCAGGTCAAGCTAAGTAAGTATTCAATATCTTTGATGTGCGAATAAGAAAAAAAATTTCGTACACACAGTTAATATCATTTTTCGAGAAAAAAAAATGTGTCTCGTAAATATTCAGACGTTATGTGTAGCGGCGCACCATAGTCCAACAACAACAAGCAAGCAAGACAAAGAGAGCGGTTCAATGTGACGGCATTAGGTATTGTTATTGTATACGAAAACCATTTTTTGAGTCTATTGTTTATCAAATACACCCAAAAGTGAGTGTGTTATACAACAACGGTGCCACTCTACGGGCGATTCATATTTGACCGAGAACACGACTTAGCACTGAAACCGTTTAACGGTTTTCTCCTTTCTCTCTCTATCTCTCACTCTCTCTCTTTTTCGCTGTGTATATTTGGTGCCCGATGGTAAACAAATCAGTTCGATCGGAGTTTAGTATCATCACATTCTATCATTCCGGTACACGCGTTTTTTTTTGTTGCACAGATTCTATCTTAAGGGAAATTTGGGCAAGCAAGAAATTCGTTTTGATTTCAAACGACGAAAATGCGTTCATTGCAAACGACATTGGTGGTGTTTGATAGCTCAATTATGGATCCGGACACGTTTAAATTGATTCGAAAACTGTGCGCTGAATTCCAACTGCCGGTCGACATCGAATTCACATGCTATGAAGCATACATGAAATATTTCAAACGTTTTTTCCCCGATTTGGAGACGCAATTCAAACAGACGACACTTGAATCAAATGGTGCAACGACGACGACGACAAAAATCCAGCAGACGAGTCAATTGATCGACCATGTATTGGATGGTGTGGAAAAAACATCGTTATTACATGTGATGGCATTGATATCAATTTGTGCCAAGTATGTGAATGGGTTTCGATGTGAAAAACTATTCAGCAGCCTATCAAAGTATTTGCAACTCAATGGCACCCCATACAGTACACGTGAAATCAGGAATACCGAATACATTGTGTTCAAACTGTTGGGTTTCAATGTAAGTATACAGAGGCAGAGATAGAGAGAGAACAAAAAAAAAATAAGTGACGTGCCACGAAGTATTTCGCTCGATGTCGTCGAATCAAAATTGTTTGTTTACATTCTTCGTATAATTTTTTTCTTTTGATTCTTTGAAAAATCAGATTAAATCGTCGGAATTATATTCGGTGGCCATAGACTTGGCAACGCAAATCACAAATCGAAATCACGAACTCGCCATTCGTTTCGACCAGCTTCATGACAGCTGTGTTCAAATGCTCCGTTTCATTTATCTGTATCGCAAGAAATTCAATGAAATATATGTATAACCAGACCATTTGTTTTGTGTCGATACGTAAAGAAAAACAATTAATGACGTGATTTTTTTTCCGTCTATCTGTCTGTCTGTTACAGTTTTCATTATGTGGAACAAAGTACATACGGATACAATGGGAACGAAGAGTTTAAATTGGGTGCAGCCACTGTGTATGCATCAACGATGCTCATCAATTCAACGTGCGGAAATAGTGTTCTCAACGAAATTGTCAATCGAACGTACTTGAACGAGTCACTTATACGAAAACTTGGCCAATCTGTGCTTGATTTCTACCTCGAATGCATCCGATGTTGAAATTTCTGTTTAAAATTCGCCGTGTGATTCATAACTAGTGATGATATTATTATTTTTCTGTAGGGTTTAAGGAATGTATTGATGAATAAATACGCTACGAATATCGAAGAAAATGCAATTTTAAAAAGTTCGCTGTTTTTCTGCTCTACATATCCAAGTTCATGGTTGCCAACCTAAAACGTGCATGCGTTGAACAACGATTGTTCATTTCTCGGTTTCGTTTGTGAGTGTTCATCCGACGACATTTATGTGTGTGTGTTTGTTTGCGCGCTGTAACGATAGCCGAGCAGCTGTGCTACGCGACAGTATTGGTGCGCCGATGTGTGAATGTATGTTTCTGTTTTCTCGCCACAGACCGATTTCCATCTCACCTATTATATACACATCGCGAATATGTCGGTTTTCTCTGTGTGTAGTTTTCTTCATACAGACATTTATTTATCCATTTCATTCATTCATTCGATAGCACAGTTCATTTTATCGCGTTGTGGAAACTGTTTGTTCATACCAATTGCCAGTATTCTGTATCCCGATTTTTCATTTCCTCATCGACAAAAATTTGAAGAAAATTAAAACTAAATCAGTGAATTTAAAAAGTTCTAACAAAAAAAAAGAAATATTTTTCGTTGAATCAAAACCATTCGGAATATTCACATCGAAATAAGACCATAAAGAACGCATTGATTTTACAGTGATTCATCGAATACGTTCGAGTTTGTTCTCTCATTTTATTCCGTTGTTGTTTTTTTCGCGTGTATTTTCCATGACGTCACCCAATCATTTCGGATAGTTCTGAAAACCATTTTTTTTATTGTCGCATTTATAAAAGAGCAACAACACGAACATATCGAAAAAAGGTCTGTGCTTTGAGGCAAAAATAAAAAATTGTGTCGTGCTAAGAATCACACCAACAACGAAAAAAATTGCTTTGTGAGTACTTTAGTCGTAACGAAAGTTGCCTGGTGGTGAAAAGTGGAACGAATCTGACATGCTCAAAACGAAAAAAATATGATGAATACGTAAACAATACAAAAAAAAATTGAAGTTGATTGAAGTC
>NW_022600883.1:0-5034 GCF_009176505.1 Sitodiplosis mosellana | reverse complement strand
ATTTCGAATCAGTGATCAAGCGACAGCAATGAGTGGCAACAACAACAAAACGTAGAATTTGTATACAGATAAAAAAAAAACAAACAAATGAATTTCATTTTAAGTGAAAATAAAAAGTGGAACAAGCGAGTGTTCTCTTATTTCGTTGAGAAATTTGCACTTTTGAATGGTTTGGAGCGAAAATGTAAAATGTAATACAGAAAAGTTGAGCGGAAAAATGTCGATGATGAATGAGCGGAAAAGGGAAAACTATATAGTATACTGTACAGTAAACTATTGTGAACTATATACAGCTATCCCTTTTCATTCCACATTTTCCCGCTAAACTTTTCTGTATTACATTTTCGCTCCAAACCATTCATTTGTTTCGAAAGAGCTGAATATCTAGTGGCAAATGGGGCAAACGGAACTGCTGAAGCTATTGGCAAATTGACGCTTTAGATTGCTGCAACATACGGTATTTACACTTTTGAGTGGGTTATAAAAGTTAATTGTCATGCAAGTTAATAGATCAAACGTTCTCAATCGTTTTGTAACAGAATCTTGCTCGGAATGAAAAATAACGTTCACAGGCAGAGGCGTCAAGGTATTTCGAAAGTGTTGAAATGAATTGAAACGATGAGGCTATCAATTCAAATAGAGCCAACTTCAGATGAAAGTGGAAAACTTTGCGATTGTTCAGCAGCCGCAGGCAATGTTCACATATTCGGAATGGCTCGTCGGTTTTTTCACCTTCAGTTGGCGCCGCGGCGGATTTTGGCGAAAATGATGAATTCACTATTGCAGCCGTATAATACAGAAGAATGGGATTAATAACAATGAAATCAGTAAAAAAAATAATATCCAAACAAATCTTCTATAAAATGATATTATTTATTCAATTATTCATAAAAACAGCTAATCGGGATGAGGCACCTTTTTTCGATTGTGCAGATAACAAATTTAAATTCGATAGTTCGGAATTCGTTGGATTGACATATTTTGGCGATGTATTCGAATCTATAAATTTTGAATTTCTCCAAGAGTTTCATAGAAATTCTTTACGATTTCCGCAGCGCGTTCCATTCCTCTCTCTTTGTAACTAATTACCTGAAGCTGCTTTAGCAGACCATTTTTCATGAGAAAATCTAACCATTGAATTTTGATCTTATCACCCAAGTCCGTACATTTTTTATACTTCACCAATATCTCTAGAAGGAGATCTAAGGCTTCGATACACATGCTTTCTTCTGGCGATACCAATGTTCCGCTTTTTATGTATTTGATAACAACCATGTCAAGAAATTGAATGACCTGATTTGATTCGGGGGAAACATCCAATTTCGAAATCAATTTTGCAAATGCAATCAACGTATTTTGCCGTAGACCGTCGAGCTCATCTTTCTCACATAGATTTGGTGTGACTTCGAGACCCTTGAGCAACACACCTCCCAATGTTTCATTCAAAACGAGATCCAAAATGATGCTGACATCATGTAAGTTTGGTACGAGATTTCCTATAAAAGATTTCAAATGTCACCAGTTAGTTTCTGGTTTTTCGCTCTAAAATTATAGTTTTTTTTCATTACCCAACACTTTGTACGAAGCCGTCAATGGATACAAGGTGTTTGTTTCTTCCACAATTCCAATGATTGCACCAAATATGTCGCCCTGCAAACCACCCATAAGATAGACGGCTGTGATGGAATCTGCCAATGTTTGGATGACAGAAAATTTGTCCGCAACTTTCAATTGTTGAATCAACTTAAACGATTGAATAGTGAATATAGTGTCCACGGTATCGACATACAAAAAAAAACTGTGATCAAGACATTTACCCGTGTTTTCAGATCTGTTTTAATCCTCTCGTCTATTTCATTCCATTCGTTTTGTTGAACAGTGTGGACCAATTTCGATTTGCTTGTCAAATGTCGACAGATTTCCCTGGACGCAGCTATTCGAATAAAATCCGCCCCGTCAGTATCGCCTAAAATTTCAACCAACTCGACCAGAAAACAACCGAAATTTTCAGCAGCTTTTCTATCCAAATCACCAAATGTACCAAACATGTTTGCTATACAGAACAGAAAAAAACACACAAATGTTGCTGAAATAACCACACTTCAAATAAACAATCTGTTATTCTTACATTTCTCTCCCAATTTTCCTAAAAAAAAATTTAAATCCATTTTTGTGGAGTTTCTTTTCTTCTGTGCAAATGACAGTGCGTTTTACCGGCTTTTGCCACACGGGAGTGAAGTTGGTTGCCATGAATACGTATATTATGTTTGGTTACGTATTGATATCAAAGACGTATCGGTCTTTCTACGCATGTCATGGAAATGACAAAGTTTGTTTATTATTTTATACTGATATGAAATAATTCTATTAACAATTGTTTATTAAATTTACCAAATCGCAGTAATTAAAAATTCTTGCGTTTCATTTTAAAAATACCCAAATATATCCGTTCACAATATCTCTCTAAACGAAGTATTTTAAATTCAGTGATACCAATCGCCAAATTATACGAATATTTTCATAACGAGAGAGGTTTTCTCAGCATCCGTTGAAAAATTCACACAAAACAGCGCTACATTATGGAAAATGAATTTGATTCAATTGAAAATGCAAAATGCACGACCGAAGCTACAAAAATTACCGAATTAAATACAGACTGCTTGGAAATTATATTTGAACATTTGGATTTTAATGATTTGATTCATGTGGCCGATAGCAGCAAACAGTTTTATGGTGCCGTGTGCCAGGTTTACAAACGAAAGTATCTAAATATGAATCCGATATTAGATATTGAGTATGATCCTGCGTATAAATACAGGTAGTATCATTTTTGCTATCCCATTCAAATGATAAAGTGTTACATTTAAATTTAAATTTATACATTTACAGTAACTTTTTGAATCAGCAAGTGGAAAGGGATGCATTGGAGCAGAATCCATTAGTTTTCATTACCAAACCAATAATATTATTAAAACTCCTACGCCACTTTGGACACTTGATACGGAATTTGGGAATTGATTTTTGGCCATTGAATATGAAGCTGTGTGTCGGAATCGAAAACTATTTGGCCAAATATTGCTCTGATTCATTACAACGATTTTCTTTGATATGTAATAAGTCAAAAATTGCTTTCAAAGATTTACAAAAACCATTGAAAAAAGTCATAGCTTTGAAAATACATACGGTAATAGATCAAAAACAAAATCACATTCAATTCCTCAATGAAAGTAATCTACCAAATGTTCAGCATATTTATATAACTAACCACGATGGTTTGCATAATTCTGAAAAAGAAATTCACTACGAAAACATAGAAAGTTGTACGATCGAATCTCTTCGAATGGATAAATTTCCATTTTCATTCGGAAATCTAAAGCATTTTACGCTTGCGGGTAATATCTGCCTAAACGATGCTTTTTGTCAATGTATCAGCAAAATTGAACACTTGAAGACATTGAAAATAATGGATATGTTAATTTTTGACTCAGATTCGTTCAGAAAGCTGTTGGAGTTACAAAATATTCTTTCAAGTGTAGTAGAAATGCAATTTTCATTCGAAAAAGGTATGTCTGCTGACGCTGTTCTTCACTTTCTGAAACAAAGTCGAAGCGTGAGAAAATTGACTATTCATCTACATAATGGAAGATATAGAGGAGACAAAACTCGTGACTACTTTAGAATGCTGCAAACGATATCATTAAATTTGAATGATGAGTGGAAAGTGTATATCATAGATCCGTATAGATATCCATTCAATTCAATTTATGATTCTGAATGCCATGTTATTGAAAAGATGAATATATGATAAATTTAATTTGAACAACATTGCTTCCAGGTTTGATTAAGGTATTCAATATTTCGATTCAGAAAATTAATTTAATTAAACGTGTGAAATTTAGTTAATAAGTTTTTTTATTAAATCTATTTCGTCAACTGTACTACATTTTTTCTTTACATACCTAAAACTAAGTTCCTGGTTCGATAGGCCAAATTTTTTGTTGTTTGAGCAACTCAGCATATCGTATGCAGCGGATATATCTCAGGCTGGCGATACAGGTGACGATGATTGATAGTGATGTTGCACACAGAAAAGAATCCCCGGAAATTTTAGGTTTTCGCCGTAAAATTTGACATTTATATATAAATTTCTATTTACATTTTACCGGCAACACTTCAATTTTCCGGGCGATGACATATATTTTAATTTCCGGGGATTCTTTTCTGTGTGTGCGAATCCCTTGAGAATGTTATCGGCATATTTGACAACAACTGCCACGAGTAGACCGCCACCGGCAGAGCCACCAAGTATATAACGAATACATCGTAGCCATGGAAAAATCCATGTTCGTAAACTTTACCAAAATCAAGCCACATGCACACGCCGAATCCAAGTGAAATGCTCGGCAGGCTCATTTGTACGTTTTGCATCCAAACGGAAATAATAATAATAGTAATATTTATTTTATTTAGATTTTTCCATTAAACAGCATTAGCAATTACAAGTTTTCTTTGACGTATGTTTTCAACATTGTTTGGAACTGATTTAAATTTTCTTGGTTTTTTAATTCTATCGGAAGTGTGTTGAATAATTTTATTCCCTTATAAAATAATGAGTTTTGACTACAAGCCTTAATTGCATCTGTTAGACAAATTTCATTTGCGTTTCTTGGTGTTCTGTTTGTAGTTTCATGCTTAAAAATTATTTTCTCAGTTAGGTAATTTGGTGCCAGCCCTTTGATTATCTTGAATATAAATATTAACGTTCTGAATAAAATTGTCCGGTTAACATTTAATAAATTTAAAGTATGTCGGCACCTTTCAACATCTTTTCAAAGAAAATGCCCGCGAAACTGGACAACACACATGCACCCAAAGCAGCGGCAAGACTGAGCAGTCGATTTTGTTCTAAATTATGTAGGTTTTTTTTTCCCTTTTGATCGGCCATCTGCACCATAACTACGCCAGCGATCAAAAGTACTAACGAACGCAAGGGGCAGAGCAGTACTAGAGTAATTCTTCTAGTCTAAAGTAATT
>NW_022600882.1:0-3190 GCF_009176505.1 Sitodiplosis mosellana | reverse complement strand
ATAAATAAATATTTCGAGTTTTTTCATAAATATTTTTGGTTGCCCTGGATATGAATTCTATATTACCAAATAAGATAATTGGAGAACTTTTTCTTTCATAACCTATCTAAAAATACTTCAACACTACTAGCGTTTAAGTTAAAGATATTGAACGAACAATAATTAAAAACTATCACATTTCTTCATCATCAAAGTTAAAGAACTCCTCTGGGTTAGGATTATTATTTAATCGAAGTGAATATAAACTATTAGCACTTTAAAAAATAAACCTTTTCCCCCCTCAACTATCGTAGAGCACAACTATGCCAGTGTTGTCGTTGCATAACACATATACTTTACCATCTGGATCAGCTAGCTACACTCTGGGTCTTAGTGGTGCTCCAAATGTGGCGTCATATTCATATCGAACGTCAGTAGGTGCAGCAACAGACCGTATTTTGACATCAACTGGAATCCCGAATATATGCAATGCAAGTGCGATAGCAGGTTTATCGGCTTCAACGTCTAATCCATTTGGTAATATCATATAATAAAATAAAATTTCTAAAATGAAGCAATAACTGAGGGCCTGAGAGTGAAAGTGACCAACAAAAAGTTGAGCGTAAAAGTGACCTAACTCCATACAAAACAGCGTAACGGTAGCATGTGTTTTTTATGGAGTTAGGTCACTTTTACGCTCAAATTTTTGTTGGTCACTTTCACTTTCAGGCCCTCAACTAATATAGTATGTGGCTCTAACCAACAAAGACCAACAAAAATGCTGAAAAATTTGCTGCTTTAATTATTTACGAATGTTTGTTTGTCTGTTCGTTCGGAGGTTTTCCACGAACGAACGAATACGGACACTCTTTTGTTCGCAATTGATTGGATTATTCGAACTTTCGACAAAATTCCGAACATACGAACAGTTTTTAAGTGTTCGAAATTGTTACATGAATTTCTAATGTTCGAACTCTTAAAAATATATATTTGAATGATCTAAATCCAAAATTGGAACATTTTTTATTTCAAAGAGAATTTTCCAAGAAAAAGTTCAAACGTGGAAAATTTTTGAATGCAAGAAATGACCTATGCAATCCACACCAACGGGAACATTCGACCCGTTTCTGGTGGTGGTGGCTTGAAATGCCATTGGTCTCATTATAAGAGTGCACAATTCAAATACAGAATTTAATGTACACAATACGTATTGTACAGAGGAGCACAATATTTTTTTCAATCCTTCCGTTCAGTATACCGGATAACTGTTACAGTATACTATACATCAATGATTTATTCTAATTGAATGAGAAATATCGTTTGAAATGTGTTTTGATTTTTGCTTTTTCATTGATTATATTGAAACCGTATTTCTTGACTTAAACCAAACGAAGAACTTCGAACAAACAAACAAGGATCTCACAACTTCTGAACTCAACTAAAACATACTGTGCTAGTGATTGTTCTATTGTAGGAGTATTCACGGTTATATTCGATATATAAATTATTTCTTTCAACTTATTTAGCCTATTCTACATACACAAATCCATTATTAACGGCTGGCTCCGTCGCAACCAATATGAGAAAACCCTACGATGACTTAGACTTAATCGTTGGTGGCCGATACGGACCGAGGCCAATGACGCCTACATCTCCAATAACAGCAGGAAATTGGGGTCTTGACAACTACAGTAATCTAGATGGAGTTAATCCAACGTTTATTCACGTTCAACAACCACATACACGTTTAGGCGCATTAGATTTAGAATGTAAGACACTGTTTATAATCCCCTTCCTCTATTTAGTTGCATGTGCATTGTGCAGTTTGAACTACGATATTCATACTAGATTTATATTTTATCATTCTTCCGTTATATTTGTTAAATGAACCTCTGGGTTTCTAGGTATTATTTATGTAATAGAATGGGTTTAACGTACATAAGCGAACACAATTCTATGCGTGGGATTGAGAGTAGTGTATGTTTCATTGACTTTGTTACGAAAGAGAAGAGTAAGTTTCTTTCGGCTTAAAAATAGTCAAACAAGAGTATGTATTTTGTTAGTTTGGAATACCAATAAACAGGAGTATGTTTTTCTGACTTTGGTTGTTGGAAATTTAATGTAAATTCAATGAATTTAAGTATTAGGCAAACATAATCAATAGAACTAATCATTTGTACATCTGGCGGCTCCCAAAACTTCAATTTAACACATTGGGTTTCGAAAAAGTAGAGTATGTTTGCATAAATGGTTAAAAATATTAAGTTCTTTCGACGAAGAGTATCAGGAGTTCATAATTGTTAGCATTAAAGAGAGAACGTAATCGAGCTCTGCTTATTACTGACAACTCTTACAACCCAAAATAAGCATATTCTGAGCACTTTGTGACCCGGAATTTCACTTTTAAAAATCTTAACTCAAAACACATTGGGTGTGATTTTTTTAGGTTAAGTGTTCAAAAGAGTTGTTTGTTTTCACACCGGCTACAATTTTGCCAAAGACCGTGTCCAAAAAAATGAATAACCTGCAAATAATGGTTGAAAAAGGGCAAAAATCGATCATTTTTACAATATTTTGTACTGGAGCAAACACCAGATGGCATTTTTTGGGTAAACGGATAGTGCCAATTGATAGATCTCGTCAAAGTAGTCCAACAAACACCCCCCATTTGGGGGTAAAACCCAACTCCAAGGTGGAAAATCGGGTTTTAATGATTCAATGGTTCACGGTATATTTTAAAAACGCGATTTCTGGGCTTGGAAGTGGGTTTAACACCCCAAATGGGGGATATTTGTCGTACTGCGATAAAAGCCTATATAAAGAATGTTATTATATTTGACAATATTTGACTCGATGTCAATGACGATGTGGCAGCGCCACCTATAGAGATTCCTTATTAAAATAAGTGGAACTATTGAGCGCGTGCACCATATCGCACGTAAATTTTCAATATGGCAGCGCCCATAGAATTGAAAAGTTAACCAATTTCGTAGTCACAAATTATCGCTGTACGATATTTGTAGACTACTTTGATGAGATCTATCGATTGGAGTCACTCTTGATGCCGTTAGACCCTCCACTGACCGTCTTTTAAGGACCTGCAAATGCAAAAAAAATTATCCTCCCAGGAAATCGGTCAGTGGAAGGTTGGAAGGAACTGTGAGTGGGTCCAATCGGTAGATCTTGCAAAAGTACTCTGACAAATACCCCC
>NW_022600881.1:0-5114 GCF_009176505.1 Sitodiplosis mosellana | reverse complement strand
CTAATTACAGTTCTTTCAACATAGCCAACGCAAGCGTTATGTTAAAATGGAAAGCCGCGCGTTCAGACACAACCAAAAGAACGAGAAAAAAAGTTAGAAGGGAAAATTGAGAGAGTTGGCACAACAACAAAATTTGTTCCGAATAGCATTGATCAACACTTTGATTCTTTCTTCGAAGGATTTGTGAATAAAGTCACTGGAATGAAACTGACTAAAAAGACTACGGATTATATATTTATGTTATGTGAAGAACTCATCAATGAGAGCATGGACATGTGTGAAAGATTCTCCGAAAAAGAAATGAAAAAAGAGTGTAAAGTTGATGTTTTCGCAAAATCCAAAGTGTATATTTTAAAACATATTTCTGCCATCAAAACTGCTTTCTTGCGAGAGAAAAGGTTGAGAGAAAACAAATATTTTGTAGCTCCAATCGAAAAAGCGATGGGATTACAATGGAAAAGCAAAATCACTGCCGATTTAGATTTGATTGACCACCAACTGAAACAGACCACTTTTCAATTCATTCCAATATCTAAAACTATCGCTGCACTTTTTTCGAATCCTGACTTCAAAACAATATTTCTTGAGTATAATGAAACAAAATCTCGGAATGGGTGTACTGAAGGTGTCTATGAAGACTACTGCTGTGGAAATGTTTGCAAAAATTCAGAAATTCTTCGATCAAATGATTCAGTTATTTTAATTTTTGGCATCGATGAAGTGGACCCGTGTTGTGGACTGAAAACCAAGGCTACGACACACAAACTATTTTGTGTTTATTTCCAAATCAGAAATATGCCAACCAAATTTGCATCACGGTTAAACAATATATTTCTTGTAGCTTCAAGCACCTCTAGCAATTTCAAAGAGACTGGTGTATGTGATGACAATATCATAAGCGAAATTGTTCGCGATTTGAAAGAACTCGAGATAGTCGGACTCGATATAGGAGAAAACAAACGCCTGAGAGTTGGTGTTCACAATGTCTCTTGTGACAATCTTGGAGCAAATGTTCTGCTTGGTTTTCCAGGTGGGTTCAACGCCACGTATTTCTGTCGGTTTTGTTCCTGTGCAAAAGAGGATACCCAAATATTGACGACTGAAGATGCATCAAAAATTCGTTCAGCTGCTGCATATGATGAACAAATTCTCAAATTGAATACAAATCCAGAGCTTAGTTTGAAAGAGACTGATGGAATCAAGAAGAATTGTTTTTTCAATGAATTGGAGAGTTTTCACGCATGCACGAATTTTAGTGCTGATATTATGCATGATATTCTTGAAGGAGTTGTTGGGTATTTTTTGAAAAATTTCTACAAATATTGTATGGACAACAAAATTTGCAACGAAGACGATCTAATTCGTCGGGTACGTGATTTCAACTATGGCACATTAAATTCAAGAAACAAGCCGTCACGACTTCGTATCGAACGACCAAATTTGGGGCAAAACGCATCTCAATTTTATTGCCTTATGATTCACACTCCATTTATGTTCATCGATAAAATGGATGCACTAAAAGACGCTTGGCCGGTTATGATATCTCTCTTAGAGTGCATGAGAATAGTTTTTTCGTACAAATTGTGTGAATCTGACTTGCAACTTTTTCTTCAATGCAGTGAAGAACATCTTTCGGGAATGATCGGAGTGTTTGGAATAACCCTGAAACCGAAGCATCACAATCTCACGCATTACGTTCGTATTATCAAGGAAATGGGACCCCTTCGCTATAATTGGATGATGCGGTTTGAGTCAAAACATAAATTTTTTACCGACGCAGTTAAAAAAACAAACAATTTCATCAATATTACAAAGACTCTGGCGGAAGTTCATCAGGCTTACATTTGCAGACAAATTGATTCATTCAAAGACATAATTGAGCCATCAAAGAAGAAATGTGCGCTTACTAAAGACAATGAATATGAGAATTATCACTTAATTTTTGAATCAATCAATGAGATCGATGTAAATAGTTCTGTTGCTTTCTTATTCCTGAAATTTAATGGTTTAATGTACAGAAAGGGTCTATTGGTTTCACATGAGCATGGAATTTGTGAGATTATATATGTGGTGTGTTCAAACGATGAATTTTATCTGATTTGTCATCTTTACGAAACTATTTCATTCCAAAAGTCATTGAACAGCGTTGAAATTCGAAAAACTAACCTTCTCCCACAGAATATTAGAGTCATTAACGTAAAGAATCTTTCAATCAGTGACAGCTTTGAAAAGAAAATCGCAAATGGTTCCATTTTTGTTATAATGGAAAGTTTGGAATTGTTAAAAATGGTTGAATAAATAATATCTGATGCAATTAAATAACACAATGTTTAAATTTTATTGAAAAAAATAGCATAAATATAAAAGAATAAAAACTTTCAAGAAAATGAGATATTTCGACCAAATTAAATGTATATTGCCAGCCTTGGATCAGTCAATCTAATGCTACTTATCATTCGTTCAAATATATAACTTTGCTATATAAAAATGGGATCATACGAAATCACAGTTCAGTTTATCTCTCTGCCTCTTCTCCTACGTTTTCATGAATGGGTTCGAAAATTTGTTCACCAATGTCGTGAATTTTTTTTGCCAAATGACTCTTTGCCTCGTCAATCTTGTATACAAATGATTCCAAGAAGTACATCAAATTTCTTATTTTCGGATTGTATGGAAAACGAAACAGCTTGTGCGACTTTATGAAGAAATCAACAACTTGTATGAATGAATATTCCAACGGCAACTGAAAAAAACCAAATATGATCGAGGTTACTTAAAATCCATAAAACGTAAACGATAAATGAGGGTTTTTAGTTTTAACTTACGCTCATTACTCGATTTTCCAAAACAATATAGCTTTTCATTTTGTTCGTTTCCTGTGACGCGATGACGATCAGGTGTGAGTGAGAGTTATTCGATAAAATCAACTCAACTGGATCTGCATTTGGATTCTGCAATGAATAAAAGTAAATGTAATTCATTACTAAAACTTGATGAAAAAAATGTAGAAAAACCTTACATCAGAAAAAACCACGAAAAATTTGACGGCAGCGTCAAAAGAGACTCGGTGAGTCGGGATGAGTTTGAAAAAGGTCAAGAAATCATGTATATCGTCACTTTTTTTCGCAATCGGATGCTTCTTATCATCGATGCGGATGTCATAATTAGAATAGGGAATGCCTCTGACGTCCTGCCACTTGGATAATAAATTTCCGCCATTGATGTTTTCAAACATCAAATCAAAGTCAAACAGAACCTGTGGGATGATTTAAACAATTAGACGGTTCGTATGTAATAACAGCAAAATTGCACCAAAATGCTCACTAAGTCTGGGCAAACGAAGTAAAAATTCCAAATGGATTTGTATTCGTCAAACGACTGAGCAATCATATCGTTTCGATAGACTACTAATTCAGCTAACTTCTGCTTCAATTCGGCTTTGTCGCGTGGCAAAACACATGTTTTAAAGAAGTTCTTTGCATCTGATTTTTCCTCTGGGCTCAATTCAATCACAGATTGCTCACAAATGCTAACTTCAGCCGTCGATTTGTTCTTCTTTCGCCGCTCATTCAGAATACCATTGTACAATGAGCCTCTTCTGTACTTGCTATCGTATAATCCTTTCTGAAATTAACCAAAATATTATTAAAATTCAAAAAAATTCAATTTGTGCTCAAAATAAACATACGATTCCGCCCTTTAGACCGTCAAACAATTTCAATGCTGCATCACAAACGAGAATTGCTTCTTCTTCTGTAGGGTACATTGTATACTGTTCAAAGACGAAATGTACTAATTTCTTGATCAATGCCTTTTCTGTTTTGGGTTTCAAGTGCTTCAATCTTTGTTGTTCTCGCAAAATAGAGTCTCCGTTGTTTGATTTCAAGAACGTTTCAATGCTCTAGTAGAAGGAAAATAATTTGTTATTGAATTTGTAATGAAAACGTAACCTCAACAGTCCAATTGGCTTCAAACTTACCTCAACAACCAAATCCAACTCCGTGTGTCGATAATCCACGACAATTTCAATGTAGAAGTGCGAACATCCTTTAAATTGTTCAATAATTTGACAATTTTCCTCGTCGATTGGCATTTTGTGTTCGTCAATCAAATCAATATTCAAGACTTCATCACTTTTTACTGCATGTTTTTGAAACGCTGAAACAAACAAATCCAAATCAAACTACATTCAGAAATTATCTTAAGACTATATTTTTTTCACTAACCTTTCACAATAACACTTTCTATGAATTCTTTTTTATTCAAACATAAATCGTTTTCGGTGATTTCAATCGATCGGAAAATATTATTAAGTTTTGTGCGCAGAAAAAAAGTCATTGTGCCGGTTTGACATGACATTGTATAGCTAGTTGCGTTCTGTCACTTGTACATACAATTTACCAATACATTTGAACACTTCTATTGGTAATTTCGGTTTTCACCACTAGAAGTCGCATAGTCAACCGAAATGATTTTCTATGTGCTGGTTCAAGCCTCACAAATTTCGAACTAATAAATTCGTCAATAATATTACATTTGTATACATCATAAGCAATAACTGCATCAGCAATTTCTCTTCTCAAGTCTAATGGTTTTATTTTAAGTCGCTTACACCTATCAAAGTATGGAGTTAGTCTAAATGAAGTAGCATTTCTTCTATTTTCTAGCAAATAAATAACAAATTGTTTCTGTATCGATGTAATCACATTTGCGATTTTTCCATTTTATTCGAATAAAATTACTTCTTCTGTCATTTTGAACGATTCAATGAACATTTTTCATCAATATTTCCTCATTTTTACTCAATATACAAGGTGTCCCATAATTCCCCACGATTTTTGAAAATCGAAAAATCAAAGGTTTTGCGCCAACAACTGAATTTTTTTCAGCGAATTCGAAATTTTATAATTGGCAAGTCCCAGAAGATAGGATTTTAGGCGTACTACAACGTACATTTTGCAAATTTGGAAAAAAAAATATTTTTGAGCAAGTTATGAACCAAACACATTCCCCTACATTTCAACGGCAATGTTTGACACTACTCAATGTTTGAGAGCGAGACGTAAGTGCGTCCACGATCGTGCTCTTTGCACTACGAGCGTGCGTCTACACTG
>NW_022600880.1:0-2486 GCF_009176505.1 Sitodiplosis mosellana | reverse complement strand
CAGTTCTTTTCTTTACATAGTGAATAAGATCTAGATTATTTTATAAAATTTGGCGGTAAATGGCTACGATCAACCGAAAAATCCGAATGGGCCTCTTCCAAAACTGAGGACACCAAAGCCTGGTCGTCCACCAAGTCTTCCAAATCGGCGAAGACCCCGTCGAAGACCACGTCCGAAGCTAACAGTTGGTGCTGCATTAGCAGTGTGTTCACATAAAATTGCCAACAATGCAAAAAGCACAATTATTGTAAACACGTTCTATAAAAAAATGAAATTATTTAAAACAATTTAATTTAATCTTCGAATTTTAATTTGAGTTCCAAACACACCTTGAACATTTTGTTTTTTTCCAAATGTATTCAATTCACTCGAGAATTCACTTCAATGAAATCCGAAATACTTCTGTTTGATTTGAAAGCCAATGTCTTCTAATAAATACCTTAACCATCAAACAAGTCTTACAAAATCTGCATTTATTTTTAGATCACATTAATTGAATGTCTTCATAACTACGGAAAAATACACCGGTTGACCTAGGTTGTTCACCTGTAAAATAGTCTACGCATACGTGTTAGTAAATATTAGAATTCCTGAAATAATTATGTTAAATAATTTGTTCGCCACAAAACAGGCGGCAAATTCAAACGCGGATTTCTTTTCTATTATCATTTCCAGAACACGTTAACGATCATATGTATACAAGTCCTATATTGGTAAATTATTTATCATCAATGCAATTATGCAAATGAATGGTGTCTCATCGAACGGGAGCTACGTATAAAACTGTGCTTTACATTTGACAATGAAATTTAACACACCCTGAAATATGAACACCATGAAATGTATTCAGTCAATCAAAGATAGCTGAGTATAAATGCTGAGCATAGGAACTCAGCAAGCTGAGATTGGCACGTTTGGATTTTATGACTTGCTATTCGTGCAAATTTATGTGGAATTTTGGTGGAGTGTTGATGGAGTGTAATGGAAAATGTGTTCCAAACTCCCCTCCATCATAAATTTGTTTGAAAAGCACGTCACAAAGTCAAAATATCCCAATCTCAGCTTGCTGAGTTTGTATGCTCAGCATATATCCTCAGATATCTGTCATTGACTGAGTGTATTTCATAGATTGTTCATAAATAATTGTTTACGAATGGGAACACGAATACGATGCGGCCGAAAGGCGTGAGAGTCAGGAGGAGGAGGAGGAGGCTCGAAATTCGTGGTACAATTCCGAAGAAGAGTCTTCGAGCAGTTCGAGCGATGGAAATGGTCGATTGATTGAATTGTCTCAATTTTCATCACCAACAAATCGATTGAACCGGCAAAACAATAATTATCAGCCGCTCAACACGACGACGACGATGACGACGACAACCACCCGATGGCACAGTCATCAGAGAAGGAAAAGTTTAAATCGATCAACATCAACGACCAAACTCGATGGCAGCAACACCAACAAATCGAAAAAGAACACCAACTGGTCGCATACATCGACCCCAGACTCTTTGGAATGGGATGTACACGAAGATGACCATAAATTCAAGTCAGAAGAAGATTTGCTCGACCAAGAAACCGTGGAATTGCTGAATGAAATTGAATGGCTCAAGAATCGGGCACTCATCGAAACCGGTGACACTCAGTGGAACAACACACAACACGACGAAAGTTGACTTTAAAACGAGCTACCTTAATACTACTAAAACAGTACACAAAATCCGTTCATAGTTCCAATATAACGAAAACGAAAATTAAAACTCAATTAAAAGCAAAAAAGAAAGAATGAAAAATAATTGACAACAAAATTCGAAATTTCTCTTTTGGAAAGGCCATATTTTAATGCTTTTTTTTAGCAGCAATAGCAGAAAAGCAAACCAATGAAGTGAATATTTTATTTTCTCTAATACTCTACAGTGTAGTTCAATGCCAATTGTAAATGAAAATGCAAAACAATTGGAAAGTGCCTGAGTGAGAAATTGGTTTATTTTTTAGCAATCGATCAAAAAGAGAGAGTCTATTTTCTGTTTACATTAAACTATATATGAACTACTACTATGCGAATGTGAATGTGTAAACTATGTTCCCAGTAATTGCTCTATAGCTTTAAGAATCCTTTAATAATTGTTTCTTTAGCAAAGTTCCAAAGATCGAAATTGATCGTTTGCAAACTCTAAATGTCATTCCAAATTTGAATTTAACATTTCAGCATTTTGAAATCGAAATCAAAAACTATTTACGAACAACTAAACAAAGAGAAGAACAACAAAATACACATACGATCAAAACCAAATCTAAGTACAATGTTAAAACATATGAATGGTAAATTGCCTCAGTTGCAAACCCATTATCAATATGATATGTTATTTTCGACTAAGTGTTACCTTGTAAGAATGGAAATGTATACAAAAAGCAATTCCGAAATAAAATCCGCCGACTATTTCTTACTGAACTGCACTTTGTTTCATGTTCCGTGTTTAATGCTTTTT
>NW_022600879.1:0-2275 GCF_009176505.1 Sitodiplosis mosellana | reverse complement strand
ACAAATCATAGAATTATGATTTAGTTCATAACTGACCTTGCTCCAGACAAGTCACAAACATTTCTTATTCTAACATAATGGTGTTTTTCCTTGTGAATAAATTTGGTGCAATACAACTAACTAAGCTTGTTATTCGTGTTGGCCGTTGCGATTCCGATGTTCGTCTTCATTCTTTGGCTTGTAGTGATCGTCATGGTTCTATCATTCAACGTCCCGATAATACTGTTGTGATCATCAATCATTCCATTGACGAATTCATTTTTATCAATGACTACAAACTTGATCCCGGCCAATCAATCACGCTGTCTACTAATGACGTCATCAGTTTCAGTGGCGATGAAACCTATAAATTCATCGAAACAGATCATCTTTCCAGTGTCTTCGTAATAGGAAGTCCAAGCCTTAGTCCAGATTAACTTTGTGCGAAATATAATTGAAATATTGAAAAGTTAATAAAGAAAAAAAAAATGTTTTTCCATAAAGTGATTCGTTTGTCCATTTTTCTCGCCGTGTTTTCTGCATCCAAAAATATTTCCATTTCAATTTATTTTGCGTTGCTTAGTCCAATATTTGGCAAATGACCAAATATCTTTTTAGCTCCAACATTTTTCGTAAGAATGTCCGCAGGCATATCCGTCGTTGGTAAGTATTCCAATTCCACATTTTGGTTTTCTATGTGCTCGCGTATAAACTTTATCTTGATGTCGATATGCTTTGTTCTGCTGGAATACGAGTTGTTGTTTAGCGCCATTATTGCACCTTTATTATCGCAAAATATTTTAATGGTTTCCCAATCATTGAAAACTTCATTATGCAATGATTTCAACCACACTGCTTCTTGTATTGTGGCAACTGTAGCCATATACTCGGCCTCCGTTGATGACAATGCTACCGTAGATTGTCTCTTACATCCCCAAGAAATTGCTGCTCCGCATAAGGTAAACACATAACCCGTTGTTGACCTGCGTTCATCCAAATCAGCCGCCCAATCAGAATCCGAAAAACCACGTAAAGAATTATCTTTGTTTCCATCGTATACAATTTTATAATTCATCGTTCCATTAATATACCGCAAAATCCGCTTCACTGCTCCCCAATGACCCATACCTGGTGATTCACAGTATCTCGACAACAAATTGACTGGAAACGAAATGTCTGGTCTTGTAATTTGCGCCAAGAACATCAGACTACCTATCGCTTGTCTGTATGGAACGTTTATCATTGCTTGTTTTTGGCTTCACTTTTTGCACACATTTCCCTTGAAATTCGCTGTCCCGCTTCCAATGGACTGCTCACTGGATTGCAATTTTGCATATTGAACCTTTTCAATATTCTACTGACATATGCGGTTTGATCAAGTGTGATAGTTTTTGCTTTTCTATCTCTAATCACGCGTACTCCCAAGATCGATGTGACTTCTCCCATATCTTTCATCTTGAACTTTGAGCTCAATGATATTTTTATCTCCTTTTCCAAATCCTCACGATTCGAAAATATTAAAATATCGTCAACATAGATGGCCACTATCAAAATTTGTTCATTCTTTACCATATGATACAAACATTGATCCACTTCCGATCGTACCAATCCAAAATCCACTAAAGCTTCATTAAGTGTCTCGTTCCAAACGCGACTGGATTGTTTTAATCCATAGATGGATTTAATCAATTTGCAGCACCTTCCACTACGATCATTAAAATGTTCTGGCTGCTCCATAAAAATTTCTTCACTCAGCTTCCCATTCAAAAATGCCGTAACCGCATCCATTTGACTTATCTTTAAGTTCATATTAGCTGCTATTGCCATTATCATCCGAATCGAATTATAGCGTATTACTGGTGAATATGTCTCATGATAATCGATTCCCTCAACTTGTGAAAAACCTTTACCCACTAAGCGAGCTTTGTATCGAATAATTTGCCCATCAATACCTTCCTTTGTTGCAAACACCCATTTGCATTTAATCGCTCGTTTTTCCGGTGGTAAATCTGCCAACACCCATGTGTTATTTTCTTTTAATGATGCGAATTCCTCTTGCATTGCATCAACCCACTTGTCAGCTTCTGGACTTGTCATAGCCTCATCATATGTATATGGAATAACCGTTGTTCCATAATGAAAAGCTGCTTCCTTTACCGCAAGACATTTTTCTCCTTCCAAATCCATTTCATTGCTGACTGCTTCACTATTGAGAAAAACTACATCTTTAGCAATAACTACCTTTTTGCTAGTCTTGTTGTAAATCCTGTATCCATTCGGTTCATATCCAAGAAAG
>NW_022600878.1:0-1674 GCF_009176505.1 Sitodiplosis mosellana | reverse complement strand
GTTTTAGTCATATGAATTGAAGTTATGATTGAATAGGATATATTTAGTAGAAGTATCGATGTTTGCCCATTTTATTCGCGATTCGCGTATGTGTAGATTTAGTAGTAATGTCCCAATTAGGAATACCAACGGTGTTAGTAATTTAACTTGATAGTTGTATGCATAAATTATGTAGTAATAGGATAAGATACATTGGAAATACGTTGAATATTAACGATATTAATAATTTTCCATTGTACGTTAAATTCCATCTGGTGAATTAGTTTCAAGTTAGATATTTGTTAACTTAAATGCTGGAATATGCATTTCACTGGGTTTTGCACTCAGTTCATTATTTTTCCCATTTTACATCAATGATATATTCAAAGTACAACTTTATGGAAAAATTATTTCATATTATGATGATACGCTAATTGTTTACGTACAAATTTTGATCGAATATTTAAAAAAGTTAGACAAATAAAATTTTTAGTGGTCCAAAAATGTATGTTGCATAACACAATCATTTAAGAAAGATACTTGCATGTTGATTGTGTGCTCTGTTGTACATTTAATTACCGATTTAGATTTGAAAATAAGGAATAAAATGATTGAAACTTGTAGTTACATTTGAGAATTGGAGTTTTAAACGTGTCATAACTCACACATTCAATTGTTATGAAAAGTAGTTTAAAAATGGAAAAATGTTAAACAAAAAGAATAGAAGTTTTGATGTTTGATGATTACTCATATTTTTGTTCGAAATTATATAGAGAAGACTCACAATCCCATCAGTCCCATTGAGAAGTTAAAATATTGTGTATATTAAAGATTTTAACAAAAAATGTTGATGATAAAATAGAAAACTTTGAGTAAAGTTAGAAAAAGATTAGCTCATGATGTGAACCTTTATTAGTAGGAACCACAGTTATCAATTAAGATATTCACAAAATACTTATTTTTCATCTTCCCATTTTGGGATAGAAAAGGCTAAAGAAAATTAAATTTATCCGATAATATCGGTGCAAGAGTTTAAAATAAGTAATATTATTATAAAAAAAAATCGTGTTTCCATCGAAAAGGTCAATGGAAACTGGACCATTCTGTGAACTATTCAATTTTTGAAGAATTGTACTTCAGTTATTTTATTTGAAAAATTATTTGAAATTGTGATAAAATGAAAAAATGATAGATTCCAGAATTCAATATTTAACACGTATTCATACGAATTCACCCCACGAATGAGTGATAATAAAATAATTTTTAATTAAAACCCATATTTGAATTTTTTTTTCATTCCATTATTGAATGACGGTCAGCCCATTTTATAGTGACCCGTTTTTTCATATTGTCTCTCTCTATTTTCTTCTTTTTCCAATTTTCTTTCATTAAATTTTTCAGCAAGTGTTGACTGAAAATTTTTCATTCGCTTTTTAAGAGACTCAGTTAAATTTTAGTAAGATGTATCAGTCAATTGTTGTCCCAAGGTTTAGTGTGAAAGAGTTCGATTAAAATCGAAAGGATAAAAAAAACAAGATCTTGGTTTAATTTCTTTTTTGAAATATACCGCCTTTGGTTTAAATTAAATAAATAATATGAGCATAGAATCCAAAATCACTTTAATTTTGGTCAAGACTCAGAAAATATTATACGAAAAATCAATGTAATTTTTAAACAACATTTGATGATAAAAAT
>NW_022600877.1:0-2025 GCF_009176505.1 Sitodiplosis mosellana | reverse complement strand
TCTTTCGAAGTCATTCCTCGTGAAGAAAGCGAACACAAAACAACTGATATCAATTTTTAGAAATCATTTCGGAGGGATTTAGGAATAATGCGGAATAGGAATGACTTCGAAAGAAGTTTTTTTATTTGATATCAGCTGTTTTGTATCAAAGTTTTTTTTGCACTAATGCATGTACCTATAAAAATAATTACATTTGTAATTCCACACTTTGCCATACACTGTCCGTACTGTTGTCCATGTTGTGGAAAAAAGCATTAATTTAACACTTTGACTGTCCCTTGGGCGCTGTACGCCCAAGGTGACTTTCAAACACGAATAAAAGTTACAAAAAATTAACAAGACACATCGAAATAGGTACCATTCGATAGCTTGAACCTTTGGCTACACACCAGTAACATTTCATATGTACACGTGTAAGCATGTGCGAGATATTACCTCCCACACACACATGTTCGTTGCCTGTCCGTCTGGGTATACAACGCCCGAAGTGTATTTTTCATGGACAATCGACCGTAATAAAAAAAATAGCGACTTGGTGTCTTTGGTGAAGTTGTAGTACTGAAGGTCTACTACAACTTCGCTGATGTCAGATATTTCTTATCTCTTATCAGTTTCGCGCAATACGCGAAAAACCGCAGAAACGCGAAATTCTACCATATCAATTTCCACGAAATTGATAGGAGATAAGAGATAAGATTGATTGCTATAATATGCTCAAAGACACCATTTTGTTATCTCTTATCAGTTGCGCGAAAAATGATAAGAAAGGATTCGCGTTTTTCGTGCTTTTCCGCGTAATTGATAAAAGATAACGAAATAACGCACGTGGAAAATTGTAGTACATAAGCTGCTCTCCAACTTTGGCGAAGACAAACATCGCTTATCTCTTATCTGTCACGTGAGAAACACTTATCAAAAACTCTGTACTGTGGGCGGTTTTCTATGTATTTTTGTGGTTTTTAGCGTAACTGATAAGAGATAAGCCATATCTGTCTTTGGCAAAGTTATAGGGAATTTTACGTACTATAACTTTGCCTCAGATAATATTTCGTTATTTCTTATCAGTAACACTGAAAACTGCGAAAATCGTGAGTTTTTCCTTATCATTTTACGCATAACTGATAAGAAATAACGAAATAATATCTTCGGCAAAATTGTAGTATTCAACCTGCTCTACAACTTTGTCAAAGATATCTTATATCTTAAATTAAATGCGTTAAAAATGAGGTCGCGATTATTCGCGTTTTCGCGGTTTTTTTTATTAGTCTAAATCGATTCCTCGTGGAAAAGGACTCATACCATTTCAATATAGTTGGTTTTTCTAAGCTATGAGAGTGGTTTTGTATGCAGATTTGGACCATTCGCTTGATCTATTTAGATATGTCGGTTTAAGGTCAAATTTATAGGTAAACTAATGTTACCATGTCATTTTGATGAAAAATCAGTACTCGCATCTTTAGACAAAAAATCAGTACAAAATCAGTACATGCCGATAAAAAAATTCAGTACCAAAACTTCAAAATTCCAAAAAATCAGTACGAAACAGTACGAAATCAGTACGAAGCTTAAAAAATCAGTACTCAGTGAAAATAAGTACCGAACAAAATTTTTTGACAAAAATCAGTACAGTACTGATAAAATCAGTACACATGGTAACATTAACCTTTTGTCCGTGTTCTGGGTGTACAGTACAGCGCCCGAGGCACATTTCAAATGTAAATACAAGTACAAAAATAAGAAAAAATCGCCAAGAGCGTACTATTATTTGATAGCTTGAACCTTTAGCTACACACCAGTAAAATTTCATGTTAATATGTGTAGGCATATGTGAGATGCATGTGTGTGTTACACATGTGCCCCGTACGTGCTCTGGGTGTACAGCGCCCGAGAGTTCATTTTGTTTCAAAACTCTTCTAATATTAGAGGTAGTAACTTAGTATTTTCAGCGAAGTTGTTGTACTCTTAGGTCCACTAAATTTTTGCTGAAGACAGATATCACTTATCTCTTATCAGTTACGCGTAATT
>NW_022600876.1:0-2263 GCF_009176505.1 Sitodiplosis mosellana | reverse complement strand
TTGCACTTTTTGACCCTACCCCGCGTCACAGGGATGGAAAGCAGGTCCACCCAAAGTGTCATTTGATTCTCTAGAGTATAATGAACATTTCATATCAACAAACTACTGTTCCCAAACCATTTCTAGTATGAAAAAAGTGCATTGACATGTAAAAACCACGATTTTCAGCCCCAAAATAAACATACCCCCATAACTACCCCAAATATGAATATGGGATCGTAATATTTTGTTTTTGGGGGTTTTGAAGGATGCCCTTTCGAACGCGCATGGGCATTTGAAAATCGGCGTGTAACAGTATGGGATGTTTACTGGTGAGTGTATTTACCTTCAAAAAATGTCCACAAAATTTCAAACTGTGGGTGTGTGGAAATTGTTCAAAAAAACTTGTTTTTTGGAAAATTTCAGACCAATATTATTTCACAAACAAGCGATACGTCTTAACTCTTCGGAATACTACCAAAAGTGAGCTCTCGTCGAGTTGATCGTTTGTTGTTAATTACATTTCGCTGTCACTGTCAGATGTCAAAAATCCTCGACTGTCCCATTTAAGAAGACATTACCTTACAAAATGAGAAGCGTCATTGTCATTAATTGCTTTACAAATTTGACTCTCATCCTTTGTCTATTATAATAATAATAGATAATTATCAGAAAATTGTTTTTTCTTCGATCTGTTCCTAACATTCATATTGTGTCATAATCTATTTGAAATGGAGGGATCATTCAATTCAACGTTTAAATTATGCGGTGTCGATCTAAGATCGGAAACGGGAATTACAGCAATTTTTGCGAGCAAAAATGGCAGGCAAAAGTTTTACATAAAAGCGTTGCTAAAATTATTTTTGTCATTTCGAAAGTGTTATCCATTCGGGTTGGAATGAGAAGAGTCTATTCTGATCAACAATTAAAATGCTGCGACATCGATTCATTTTTGTTCTGGTGCTCGTATTCAAGCTTGTTACTGAGAATGCTTACTTGGAAGCTTCAACAATAATCGCGAACAAACATGGAAGCTGTACAGGAGACGAAAAGAATCCAGGGCTGAAATTCTATGACATTCCACCAAAATCGTTCGGAATTATTTTTTTCGTTCGTAAGACTATATTGGAGTGAAAGAGAGAGATTCCACTGATTTTCATCTTTCTACCGGAATTATTCCGATAACTCAAGGAAGGGTGATAGTCTAGGGGGATTTCTCGTACTGCGATAAAAGCCTATATAAAGAATGTTATTATATTTGACAATATTTGACTCGATGTCAATGACGATGTGGCAGCGCCACCTATAGAGATTCCTTATTAAAATAAGTGGAACTATTGAGCGCGTGCACCATATCGCACGTAAATTTTCAATATGGCAGCGCCCATAGAATTGAAAAGTTAACCAATTTCGTAGTCACAAATTATCGCTGTACGGGATTTCTCACGAAAAAAATGAATGAATTCTTATAAATTTTGACCAATTTCGTCAATTCGGCCCGATTCGATCAATTTTTGTCATTTCGTGTAAATAAATGTACATTTGCAACTGAACTTTTGAATTATGCTTCAATGAAATTGTTCTGGAAGTGGGTTTTGGTGGATCTCAAGGATCGTTCAGAACTGCTCCCGGTTCTGGAAGTGGATCTTCAGGATGGGCCAGGGAAATATCAAACCGGATCTGGTCCATCCTGAGGATCCTCCAAAACCCACTTCCAGAACACTTTTATTCAAGCAAAATCGTCATTTCAGTTCATTTTCATATAATTTCAATAAAAAACAAGAAATAATAGAAATTTTTGCACATTTGCTCAAACTTTTTGTGTGAGAAATCCCCCGAGGTGATAGTTATCGCAATAATTTGGCTGGAATGATGAAAATTAGTGGAATGTCTCTCTTTCACTCCAATGTAGTCTTACGTACGAAAAAAATAATTCCGAACGATTTTGGTGGAATGTCATAGAATTCCAGCCCAGTACATTTCAATATCAGCTTTACAAACATCGATTACAACAAATATGCAGTGAATGCAGAGTTCAAGATAGAAGAAACCGTGAACGGGCCAATTGATGTATGTCTGATTCAAACAATTTGTGATTTCCATGTTTTTCACATTAATTCTTTACAATTTTCAGCTCCAAATCATTGGCAAACGATGTGACCAACGAATGAATCAGTGTGATAATTTTGGCACATACAATATACCAGACTTTTGTAAAATCTTGGATCAAAAGAACTAAATTTGGAGTGACGCCGTGGAGCACACACAACCGCGAGCAAAATGT
>NW_022600875.1:0-11377 GCF_009176505.1 Sitodiplosis mosellana | reverse complement strand
AGCGTGAAAGCGTGAAACATATTGAATCAATGAATGCATTCATGACCTAGGGGCTTATGTGTCGTACGAATCAGTGTGAATCACTGCAAATCTCACGAGTCATTTTAAAAGATATAGGCAACTGCACGAATCTTACGAGTTTATATGAAGATTCGCAAGTCCTTTACGAGTCTCTCATATAAATTGGCGAATCACTGAACGAAACTATGAAATGTCAACTAGCATGTCAGTTAAACTCACAATTCACTCAATAATCGACTATTAGATCAACTTTTTGTTATTAAAAACATTGATTTTCTCATATTGTGATTGCAAAAAAATTAAAATACAATTTGAAAATGGTATGGTATTATATACTTCTGACTTTTATTATTGGTTGAATTCAAAATGTTGTTTTATTTTGTTTTTAAGGCAGAAGACAATGTGTTTGATGTTTTGAACGATGTTTTGGGTGTTAAAATCCCCGGAATCCTTATAAATATTTTGAAGGAATCAGGCTTTACTTGTCGATCAACTTTGGCTCTTATCAACTTAGAAAATGTTGCAGAAATTGAGGAATTCATAAACGAAAATCGTGAAGTATTAGTTGGATCTATTTACGAACAAACGAATCCATTTAAATTTTTGCCAGCGCATCGAATTTTAATACGAAATTTGTCAAATTATATGGGTCAACTAAAAAATCGTGAATTAAATGTTGAACACAAAATGGACCTATCACAATTCCCGTATCTACTCAAATGCTTCATTGAAACAGCTCAAGCCCATGCAAATAAAAGTGTCAAGGCATTTCGTTACACTGAACATATCCAGTCATTCTCCACTTATATTTATATGATGTGTGGTAAATCATGCTACGAATCTTTAAGCGCTAACTTGCCCATTCCGAAAGCAAGTACAGTTCGTAAGTTCTGCATTTTTTTCATAGAACTTGGTTCTATTGTTGATTTGATCACTAGATTCCATTTTCAATTCACATCCATTCCAGTTGGCTATATTAATCAGAACAAGCAAAAAATTATCGAAGGCGAGCTAAGATCCAAACAGCTAAACGAGTATTTGGAGTGCTTACAACTCAAAAAATGGGTATGGCTCAGTGAAGACGCTACCGGGATAGTTTCGAAGATCGAATATGATCCATCAACCAATCAAATAGTTGGACTGGTACTTCCGTTTGATTCAGAAACAGGAATTCCAATTTCTTTCTCGTTTATGGCTGAGTCTGCTGCTGATATTCAGAAATTTGTGAAAATGAAAGCATCCAAACATTTATATTTAGTTTTAGCGCAACCGCTTATGGCAAAGGTACCTCCATTTGTTTTACAACTGTTTGGCTCCGATAATACATTTACTGCTGTTGATGTACAGCGACGATGGAAACATGCAATTGCAGAATTGCAGAAGTAAATATTTCCGAAAAACGACCACTCATGCCAAAATATACAATTTGAATTAATTTTGGATATCAATCATTTTTATAGGTATGGAATTTCAATTGCCGGAATTTCCTCCGACGGCGACTCGCGATTAATAAATTGCATGCTTTACAATAGCCCCATTGAAACTCACCTGAACAGCAAAGAAGATTGGGAATCATATGATATATTGAAATTTCTGCACTATATTCAAGATATTATTCACTGCATACTCAAGCTCAAAAATCGTTTTCTAAAGGCGGGCATAGTACTGCCGTTTGGTAATAGATTGGTGTCCGTCGCACATTTGAAAATGTTGATAAATAACGTATCGAAAGATGAACATAGCCTTGTGTTGAAAGACATATGCACCGATGATAAGCAAAACTACCGAGCACTAGAAAAAATAATGCATCCTAATGTTTCAAACGCTTTAGCTAAGCATGTCATCAACAGTGAAGCAACGGTAATGTACATTAGAATTTGCTCGGATGTTGCTTCAAGTTTTCGTGAGGTCGAATTATCACCTTTAGAGAGAGTTCATAAAATTTTTCACGCTGCATTTTTACTTCGCATCTGGAAGAAGTGGATTGGATGCTCAGGTGGAACATTTAATGTGAAGGAAAACTTTGTTACTGAAAATGCTTACCAATGCATTGAAATAAATGCTCATAATTTAGTTTCGGTGATAAAAATGTTTCGAGATAAACATTTGGAAGAGTTGTTCATTCCAATTCTGATGAGTAGCCAACCATGCGAAGAAACATTTCGAACGCTGCGGTCTATGGGAACGATCAATTATACAAAAATCAATTTTACGTTGTTGGAAGTTATTCATATGATTTCTCGAGTCGAACTGCTGAATAACATAGTTTATTTCAAACTAGCTGACTCAGAGATATCGCTGCCACGAAATAAAATTAATAATGCGAGTCTAAATTCAATCAAACTTCCATCTGATTCAGAAATTGAAAAAGCAATTGTTGGGGCTAAAAAAGAAGCAATAGCAAATGCAAAGAAGTTTGGAATGGAAACATATGATAGCGATATTGACATGGCATTGATCAATCGGCCTGATATATTTAATCCTACTCACCCCAGAAAACGAAAACATTTGAATGAGTCTGATAGTGAGTCCGATGTCGACACTGAGAACCCCATTTCATCAACATATTCAGCAACTAAATCGTATGCACACGAGCACTCGGAAGTTGAGTCAAGCCCGTACGTTCGAATCAGTGACCACAATGGAGAAGACAAAACCATTAGAAAGTCAACATTAATTTGGCTCTTGACCGATTCCGCAAAAAAATTAAGTAATGACCGATTGACAAGAGTGCAAGGTCCAGCAAAGAAAAAGTCATGTGCTCGCCGACTTAATTTTAGCGCTCCGGAAAATCCAGATATGTGTCTCATTGAAAATAGTGAGATTAAGATCGGAGATTGGTGTATTTTTGATTGTCCCGAGCAAAATGGCACAAACATGGGGAATCAGCTGGTCTTAGGAAATATTTTAGCCTTTCAATACATCAAGGGAAAAACGCACCGTGAAAAAAAGTACACTTGGGATTACGCACCCATTACATTCGAAGAAAACGACGATAGAAAAGCGCGAGGCATCGAAGTTCTGGCTACGTGGTTCAACATAGACTCCAACGGCAATGTATTAAGAACGGAGAGCAACCAAAGTTCCTATTTTAATATCGATTTTTATAAAGCAACTCTCTCGAACCCGCCCATCATAAATGAACAACTTTCTTTATTGAAATTTAAGACAGACTTATCGAAATATCTCTAATGTTTGTTATGCTGACTGTAATGCAAGAATATAATGGTCTCTTTGAAGAAATAAATTTCATGCATCTTATTTTGTTTTGAAACGTATTACATAAGTTGAAATGTATTTCAGTGGTTGTTTGTTTTTGCAGTTTGGCATAATTTTCACTTATTTCATAACATATATGGTCATTCGACTTCAAAATATAAAGTTTCTTTTCTAATTGAGTAGAATACTGATAATATGAACCTTATTCTATACGTTATTTCTGTTGAAACTTATGCTTTATGAATAGAAAAATAATGCTTCGGTGAACACTTGTGGGATTTTTTGTAAACTAGGTAACATTTTGTTTTGATAACTTGCACTTTGGTAGAAAAATCACAGTTTTGTATGAAAAAAAATTAATCCTAAACAAAAAACGTCAAATGTAAAATCAGTCAGGAAGCATGATTGCGTGATCGCAGAGTATTCAGTGTTGCCTGTTGCTATCCTATTTTTTCTCTTGGCATAACTTGGTGATGTAGCCTTCAAACTTGTCCATTCGATCCATATCACCTTTGCAACGAATTCCGAATAAGGCTGAAAATTAAACGTGTTTGGAAATTAGAACTGTACAACAACAATGGTTGCTTACACTTATATTTAATCACTCACCTTGAATGAATTGTTTCTCTTCATCAGAAACATTTGAACTTGCCAACCGATCTTCTGGCACCAATGCCATTAAGAGTGCACGTGTAAAACGTTCATCGTAATAGCGATCTGTGTCACGTGGTGGCTTGTTCCACTGCAACAACTTAACGATGAGACCATGCGGAAATTCAGTTAGATTGTCCCCAATTTTATAGACACGAGCCTTTTCCTTCTGCATTAGAAATAATTGCCTTAATAACAAATGATGAAAAAAAAACATAACCCATTTATGCCTATA
Source organism: Sitodiplosis mosellana (assembly GCF_009176505.1). Taxonomy (NCBI): domain Eukaryota; kingdom Metazoa; phylum Arthropoda; class Insecta; order Diptera; family Cecidomyiidae; genus Sitodiplosis; species Sitodiplosis mosellana. Next base: position 7,251 of record NW_022600875.1, on the reverse strand, counting down.
CTTACGGTTTCATAATATGGTTCTGGGCCGGATATTTCATCATTCTCTCGTTTGATGCGTTTGTCCTTCATCAAAATCATTGGCTTCGCAAAACCTTTGGATCCGACAGTCATTTCAAATACTTCACCCTCGAAGCTGAGGAGCTCAACGTCATTATCTTCATCGATCAAATTCAAAATGTCATTGTTGTTAGCTACGCGCAATCCCAATTGTGAGACGTTTGGCTTCTGTTCGATTTCATCGGCTTGAGAATTCGTCGTTTCTTGTTCTGGCTCTGGCTCGGATTGTAACGGGTCAACTGCTGATGCGTTGCCATTTGGTGTTGTTGAAGATTCAGCAGCCAAATCTGTTTCGATGGGACCATTATCATCGGCATGAGAGTCCATTTCTTCGATTACTTCTTGATGTGTTACAGGAATCGGCATTTCAACTAAACGAGCCTCGTTGTAAATTGCTGGCGCAATGTTTCGATGTTTTTCCATATACTTGACCGCATCACCATATGACACTATAATGAAGAACAAGAATGTTGCAATCGAAATTTTCTTTTTTGAAAATGCTGGTTGGTACAAACAAAACTTACCTTTGAAATGTTTCAATTTTGCAATGAAACATCCTGGTCCATCAAAATCGGTGCGAGACTGCAGATCAAAATTTGCTGGATAATCCATTTTCGGTGCGCCGTTTTCTTCGAATGCTTCCTCATCGTTGGTGTAGAAACATAAGAAACTTTGTGCGGTGTTCAGGCTTAGATTAATGAATTTTTCAATATGATCATCGATATCACGAACCCAAGTTGATGGCAAAATCAAAGTTGTGTTTAGATCAACAATATACACAACGAAATACATTTTGGAATTGGACGATGTTATCACAATAAATATCACTGTTTGTTTTTTCAAATATGAATGTTGAGTTCTTGATAATGTTTCTGCGAGTCCAATCGTTTATTAAATGTGACGATTAATTGCACACACAAATAGTCTCAACCACAAATATGTATAACATTTAATGCTCCTGTGGTGAATTGTCGTCTGAATCGTTCAAATAGTCCATTAACTTTTGCTCTTGTTGTTCATTCAAGCGAACCACTTGATCACTGACGATTGTTTCAGTTGAATCTTCAACCAATTCCACTTCTTCGTAAACAAAATGGCGTTTTTTTATATGCCGTATGAGATTGCTTATATTCCAGTAAGATGTATGTATACAGCTCAGTTTATCGTTGCAGAATGGACACTTGACTTTACATTTATGCTGAATTCCATCGAATTGAAGTTCAAATATATCGTTGTCAACACATCCAAGTTGAAGACCAAATTTTCTGCCGTACTCTTCAACTTTGCGAACTAATTTCGTTTTCAGTTCAAGCTCACGCACCAATTCGATCGCTTCACTTTCCGTCAATTTGCTTTTTTTCGATTTTTTTCCTTTGGTGTTTAAATATTTCGGAATACTGAGTATTAAATGCTTGTGTCCGGGCAAAAATTTGAAGGTTTCGATGTTTTGATATTGCGTGCCTTCCAAAATATTAGCTAATTTCACTCTGTTGGATTGCACAAACTCTTCGATATCGTTTAAACTTTCTTTGTCCAAAAGTTTTAAACTACTTTCACAGCAGAACGCGTTTGCAATAAGAATGGATTTAATGACTTCTGGAATTTTTCCTGTTGCGCGTTCAATTTTTTTGAATATAGATTCCTAAAAATAACAATGAACACAAAATAGTTTTACGTTTGTCGGTAAAATTTAATGGAACAACTAACCATGACAGCTCAAATCCGTTGACATATTTGAAATACGAAACTGAATGGTTTGCAATCCAAATAAACGTCAACATCAGCTGATCCGCGTTGACTCGCAGATTCGATATAAATGCCACATACTTTCTGTGCTAAGACTTGTGCATGTATTAGTATGAATCTGTTCGCGTTTTCACGAATCGCTGTGATTTGACGCGAGTCAGTGCGAGTCCGTGCGGTTCAATGCGTTTCAGTGCATCTCTTTTTTAATCTGCGTGGAAATATTGCGAGTCTTGCTGACTCGTGACGACAAATAAGCCCCTAGTTCATGACCATCAGAATATGTTTCACGCTGAAGAATACACCGAATATACACTAGAATATATATTGAATTCGGCGTCCAATAAGCGTGAATATATATTGTAGTCTCTTGAGTCGTTATTCGATAAGGTTAATTCTTTTATCACATGTTTTTGTTTGTATATTCGCTGCTGTGTGGTTTCGATTCCCTCTTTAATGTATGATTTGTGGAATTTCGACTTCGCTCTTTGGTTTGTGTTATATCAGGATCACAGCCCGTCAGTCATCATTAAGGCCCATCCCTTGACGCTGTCTCCAACTATTAAGACAAAAAAATGTCCTAAGCTTTTTGAAATAAATGGGATAAAAAATGACAACCTGGGTTTGCACTTTCTTTATGTTTGAACCGATCAAAAGACAGCACCAAGAAAACTTCATCTTAGCCTTCCATTACCGAGTCCATCACTCTATATTTTCGTCCATGAACTGAAGACTTCATCTGGCAGATTGATGAGTTTTCTCTTGAAGTCATGGTGTGGCAGAGTGGGGTCAATGCGAAGAAGATTGAATACGTGGCAGGCGACATTGAATGGTTGGAGATATGAGTAGTCATGACTACGTGTTCTTAATTTGACAAACTCTGGATTTCTGAGACACTTGGTCCCTGGGTTTAATTTCATTTTGTTTCTCAGATTTGGTGCCTGATTCATTGTATCTCCCAGTGTATGGTCTCAGTACATAGTTGTTTTCCTCTCGGTGTTGGTGATCTCCATTGAAGAAGATCAACATTTCTTTTTGTGTACTTTCAACGATTTTGCGATACTCAAAGGTGTTTGGCGACCATAATGTTGATACAAATTCGAGGACCGATCTGACCAAAGAACTGTATAATATTTGAATGGTGTCCCGATCAAAGTGGTGAGACTGTCGCTCGTGAAATTCACTCTCTTTTTCAACTATACCGAAAACATAGAAATAATTGAGAAAAAAAAACAGTTGTTCCACTCACGCCAACAAATTGATCACTGATTTACATGAGAAAGAAAATTCAATTTCATTAACACTCAAAAGCTAAACTTCTTTTTTTGGCAAGGCTGCGCATTTGTGTTGATATGCGATGGCTTTTGTGTGCGTGAGAGTTGTGTGTGCGGCAGTTGTGTGTGTGTTGATGTATCGAGTCGCGAGATATGGTTGCCTTTTAGGCTGAGCATTGAATATGCTTGCTGCATATCAATACAAATGCACAGCCTGGTTTTTTGCTGTCTAGAAAAATATTCAAAGTGAAAGTGAAAATGAAAACTCACCCAAAATTCATCAAGTGGGATATCCCAATCACCGCAGTGTCTTAAAATATGAGGCAGACTAAATAAAAACAATTCTAATGCTCGACTCAATTGAAACAGCGGAAAATTTCATCTTTCCACTTGATTTTATTCAAGTGCAAGTAATCATCTGTGATAAAAATGTTCTGAATTCATTCAAACTTGAACATCAATCACTAATAATGATGTATTTTAATATAGATTCTTCTTCGACACAAGTCAAATCGTTGGTAAAAACGTTACATTGCAAAGATCAGCCGATTTTTACTGCTCACACATCTTAAACGTTCGACTTCACGATGACACCATTATCGGTTTGTTGTCATTAATTTATCGCTTTCTCTTCGATTCAATTTCGCTGTGAGCGTGACGCGAATACAAATAAAATGCAGACTAAAACCACGTATGAATGCTAAGCATTCACTAAGTAGCGCGTCAATGCGAAAATACATGCAAACAACGTTAAACTGGATTTGCTTGATTGTTAATCTGCGAATACATGCTAACAACTCCAACAATACTATACAGCACCTCAACATGTACTAGTAATTGCTATATGCTCAGTGAAATTGTTTACAATTAACACATTCACTTCAATGTGATTATCAACTAACACAGCATTACAATTATAACTCACACAGGTTACAACCTTGTACATGCGATAAAGAGTCGGCTTTTCGTGCGATTATCACTACGGCGATTTGTTTATACTTTCTGTTAATAACAATTTTTCGCACAGCGATACTGTGATCAAATAGTATTGCGCTTACTTTTGACGTGAGAACAGTGTTTTATATACAGTGTGTGGAATGTGGATTGATACGAATTTTTGATTAAATTCTGAGAAAAATGGAACTATTTTCAACTTGAGAACGATTTTTTATCGAGTGCTGAAAATGTGAACGAAATAATTTTTGATTGATCATATCGGAGTAAAATGAATGAAAATCGAGTTGAAAAAGTGAAAAATTCGCTGCAATTTGGATTACTGATTGACATGAACTTCTGAATTTACTACAGACTTCAGACTCAAAAAAAAAATCACGCAATTGTTTTATTGATGTCGGTTCACTTAGCGCGGCATAATAAATATTGATAATTTACAAGACAGTGAAGGAACGAGAATGAACGAGTATGAGTTTTTGAGTTTGTGAGTGCGCTAGTGTGTGTGTGCGTTTAGCTTGATCAAAGTATCGTGTTACACTTATTTCTATGAACTTTTGAAATTTTTCGTTGTCTTTTAAAAACTTCGTGTATTTACGCGCATTGCTCAACAAAGTTAATCCACAAAACCAATTCAATGGTTCAAAAGTTATTCACATAAAAATTTGACTTTCATCGAATTTTATTTTTTTTTTTAAATCATTTACAATTATAAATTGTCAATTAGCTGACCTTCATCGATCGAATCTCTCATTTGGTTGAAATTATGTCGACAACCGCGAACAACGTTAGTTTCAGAGAAGGTTGTCAAGCAGCTAGTGTATTTGCAATGGCGGGCCAATTTTTTATGCTTGTTGAACGTGCACCATTGCCGATTTACTTTCACCTGTTTATCTGTGAGTTTGACACCGATATTTTAAGCAATTATGTTCGTCTGGGCCGGTTTTATAAACGCTAATCGATCAAAACCGTTTTTTTTTGCAGGCGCAAATCTACTAGCACATTTTACTTGGCTCTACGGATCATTTAACGTAGGATGATTTTTTTATTTCAAAGTATTTTCTTGATTCCAAAGAAGTTTTTATTCAATTCATAAGAAGTTTTTCATTAAATTTGTTATTGTATACATATTGTTAGCTCTATAGAGCTGAACTAATTCTTTCGGTATAGTTGAGTTTAAATGAGTTACACTTTGGTCCATTTTTGTGTCGAAAAATTTAAAAACGCACTTCATGTGCGAATATTTATGAGTTAAATGTTTTTTTTTAATTGTTACCATTTCACCAACAGTACAAAAAGGGCATCATGGTGATACCATTGATTTGGTTTATCATCACGGAATTTGCCTGGATCGTGATTTTTTATCAACTGTATACGAATTCGGCGGGCAAAGTATTCATTTTCATTGCATGCTTTATGACGGGATTTTTCATATTTGCTGCTTTGGGCACACATGCAACGATCAAACGAACGGCCGACGAAAGCAGTACAAATGAACAAACAACGAATGAGGCTCCCAATAGAAGTAATCTGGAAAGTGATCGTTTGAATGTGTAAAATCAAATGTTTGGAATTTAATTTGTGGAAAGAAAAGAATTCATCTGAGACCATCAGGAGGAGGAAGAATTCAAGGTTTTTTTTCAAGTGTATTTAAGATTTTATTTTGTTTCTTTATTTTAAGACATGCATATTGTATTGTTTAATTTGTTCAACAAATTTTGTTGAAAATGTGTAATTTACTAAAGATTAAACACAATATTTTTTAAAATAAATTCAGTGTAATCTCGTCATTTTGGGGAGGTGTTTTGAACCAATTAATATACAACAAAAATTTTTACAGTATATACTTACTGTATTCACAAGGGGAAAAACAAATTTGTCGCCGTAAAATTGAGTTCAATTGCGATGTTATTGCGTTAAATGCCATGTTTAGCCTTGACAATTTATTTTAATAATTTTTGTTTATTTCTCACCACTAATCACTAATCGACATTTTTCATTTTCAAGAAATTATTGAATTTACTGGTCGGATATAATATGATCAAAAATACAGGGTGACGCACTCGAAGCGTAACTAATACCAAAGACTATAACTTTTTTGTTTTTTTATTGTTCTTAAGGCATGAAATTTTGTAAAATGATTAAAAAATTTGAATCAGCTTCCAGATTTCAATATCACTTGCATTGGATCCAGTGCAACTGAAAATAAAATCTGGAAGCTGATTCCGAATTTTGTATCATTTTGCAACATTTCGTGCCTTTAGAGCAATAAAAAATATCAAAAAACAAATAAGTTATAGTCTTCTGTTTTAGTTACACTTCGAGTGCGCCACCCTGTACATTAAATAATTTAAAATGTTTTTTTTTTTTCAAATCTTCGATTGTTGATCTACGATGAAATTGAACAAATTCCGGAATCATATTTATAATCATTATTCACATATCTTTTCTGTAAGAGTCCTAAAATTGGCTTGATAATTAAAAGTAAAGCTCGGTTGCTATGCTGCTGGTGTGAGTAGAACTATCTTCATTTGGTGAAAGTTGGAACAACAATGAGTTTAATCTATACATAAAATTTGACATTCATTTTAATGAATAAATAAATATTATTGTGAGTATCACCTAGTTACTATATTTGTCCGATGTGAGAGTTTTGAACATCATGTTGAATGAATACACATATTGAATGAACTAAAGAAGCAGAAATGGAATTATAGTTATAGCATAGTTTCGAAACGAATTGCATAATCTGTATCGATCGAAGCTACTCACTTTGCAAAACGTTTCCAGTTTCAAAGTTATAATGCTAAATCCGTGGTAGTATAAAGGTTTTTGAATGTTCGCAATCATGAGGATGAAATATCTCTGCAGCTCAATGGGCAGTTCATGCCAATTCACCTCATAATACAAATAATTGGCCATTTTCTCAAAGCTCTCAGTAGCCACTTTGCCGAGATAACAGTAGAGAAATAATGTTGAAAAACCGATCAGAACGACTGACACAAGAATAGCAATATCGGGATCAATTTGTTTGACTCGCTGAAATGGATGAGCTTAGTCAATGTTTTGAATTAAGGCATACACAGAACATTCTTACCAATCCCGTTTGGAAAATGGTACAGGCCATCAGCAACATACTGCAAACTAGTTGAACTACGATTAACGGACTGAACACGTTAGCCGTGTCCATGAACCAACTGGAATTCAAAGAAAATAGCCCATTT
>NW_022600874.1:0-2246 GCF_009176505.1 Sitodiplosis mosellana | reverse complement strand
AAAGTACTTTATTGTTTTATTGTTCACTCTTTTCCATGTAAGCATAATAAAACGTAGATGGGGAGTAAAACCGAAGACCCCCCCCCAATACGTCTGCTTGAACTCTATATATTGGGCTCTATAACTGAAGTTGAAACTCCATAATTGCATAGATTCAGGCGATTATACTAAATTACACTTTTTCGAAATTTAGCCATAATTAAGCCATAAATGGCAAATGTTTGAAAGTAAAACAATCGTTGTTGTAAGCAAATTTAGAAGGAAGAGCACTTTAACAATTAATTGAAATAGTTTGATTATAGTCAATACTATTATTCAATAGAGAGGCATTTCCACGATCCGATAGCATGAGACTTTTTACGTCACATAAATGTGAACGTGCTTGACATGTTTATTCATATTTAAATGATTGAAACTTGAAATTTTGACTACTTTCAGTCGTTGTTGTTGTGCTCTTCAATGCAATTAAGATAGAAACTTTGTGATTACATGTTAGTTCATGAATATTTTCACTAGTTTCGCTCTTGTCACATTCCGTGCATTCAGTGTCCATATGAATCAATGTATTTTTGGTTTTTGCTTTCGGATCGTGGGTATTTCAAGTGAGGAAAACCTCAATTTCTACAGTTAACTTCGATAATAAAATATTGTGTTACACAGCTGATTGTTGAATTGTCGTGACAAAGCATTGATGCTGATGTAACTTACATCAACAAGAAAATCGAAATATAAATAAATCGCATGAATGGATGCTGAGACGTACTACTAGTTCAGTCAACGGTTGGCAACGATAGTGAAAGTGGTTTTGCTTTATTGTATGGCCTTAATAGCAATTGGCAAGACCTGTAACTCAAGCTTCGTTCCGACTGAAAACGATTTTGTCTGCAGCAATATAGGCAATATATATTGTACGATAGAAGTGATTATATGTCTTTCGATGTCGTTGCTCCACATTCAATAATATCGAAACGTTCAACTCAAACAGGGATGTAACACCTTTTTTTTTCATTTTCACAGGACGTTGATCGTAGATTCAACCAAAATTTAAGTGCCATCATGAGTTTCAAAGATACCAACAATTTGAAATTACACTTTTTTTAAAAATAAGAATTGTTTTGCACAACCTTGATTCGGTTCAGTGAGTTTGATTGGTATTAATTTAACCATTTGGAACGATACTAGCCACAATTTCTCCCACTCGTCGTATTGCCCGTTCATGGCTTTTGCTAGCGTTATGGGGAAATATCGGCCAAATATTCCGGAAAATTACGATCAAATTGATTTTGTTCATCGGTCTAAGTTACAGTTTAATTTCAAACTTCACGCTGACCAGATCGTTTGCTTTAACCAAGAAATTATTATTATGGCATTACATTTTTGTAATTTTTCAACGGGAATGTCTGTATTGAAAGTGGATAAAAAAATGGCGTTTGCCTTTATTTTAGTTGTAACTTTTGGAATTGTTCAATGTGTACGAGTCGAAGTAAGTTCATTTAATTACCTATTTCCTTAAAGATTATTCCTATTTATTTTATAACTAAAATATATGAAATTTTTCGAAAAAAAAAGAAATCATGAAAGGTATAGCAAATTTCAGAAAAACAAATTCTACTATCCCTCCGTTTTGACGTACGATAACCATTGTGCTTTGTGTATACAAATGATACATGTTTGCGTTTAATTCATTAGTTCGTATACATAATAACGTTCAGTGTACGACCATTTCACACCAAGTGTAACAAAAATTGCAGATGACCTCTCCGATTTCGCTCAAACTTGGTGTATAAACTTCTTATGGCCAAAAACTCGCAAAGCCAAAAAATTAGGGTGACCTTCCCCACCTGATGAAAAGTTAGGGTGACCCAAATATTGAAAAAAATGAAAAATGGCGATTTTTGACATTTTTACACTAGAAAAGTGTGGTACAAACTTTCAAAACTATATGCATGGTTGGATAGATAATCGATGGGGCTACAAAAAAGTCCACTGCGACAACCCCATCCGGGCTCATTCAAGCTCTGAAAAGTGGGTTCAAAGTATAAAAATGGCAAACTCTTTTTTGACGTGAAATTTTTTTTTCGAATTTTTTGGATTGAAACTCGGCCCACCTCAAATTCTTGAGTTTTTCGATATTCCCCAACTATCCGCCAACTCATATTTTATGAGAAAAAAATTCGGTGTTTTCACCATTTCCCATTTTTTCATGGTTTTTCGACTACTTACTTTTTTTTCACACCAAATAGGGG
>NW_022600873.1:0-3421 GCF_009176505.1 Sitodiplosis mosellana | reverse complement strand
TCGATATTTCTGTTACAACCAATTTTCCATCGGTTAATTATTATTACAAACAATTGACGTCTCAAGGCTTGTAGATAATAGCCAATAAATCTGAATTGATGCCTGCTTTTAGGAACTATCCCAAGCAAAAATTCACACTGAATCGACGTTGCGTTTACACATATCTGACACTGTTCTCACACAGTTTTAAAACCGTGTGACTATAGTATAGTAGAGTGTGAAGTCGTTTGACACCATTTTTGATGTCAAATAACCGTGTGGATGCAGTTTATGTTTGTATTGGACAGTGTGGAAGTCCGCCACACTGTTTTACATTTAAAACCATGTCGCCGAAGTGTATGACCGTTGCGTTATCATGGCGAATTTTGAAACCATTTTTGGTGTCGACTCTTGATACCTGAACAAACTTACACTGCATCCACACGGTTATTTGAAATCAAAAATGATGTCAAACGGCTTCAAACTCCATTATACTATAGCCGCACGGTTTGACGTTCAAAACCGTGTGCGAACAGTGTCAGATATGCGTTAACGCAACGTCAATTCAGAGTGAATTTTTGCTTGGGTATTCTTTCCATAAAAAGATGGAAATCCATCGAAAGTTATTCAAACGTACACCACAGGCCATAAGTTTGGATACCCCTATGAAACGTTTGTTTCTACGTTTTTTGAACATTTTCACTTGAAATTTAGTATTGGATATGAAAATATATCGAAATTCTGACCGAATGGATGATTTGGAAGATAACATTTGGCCGGCCTATGGCCATCTTTTGGCCTTTGAGCTGTGGGAGCCAAAATCGAAGTCTTAAACGGGCCATCGGATTAAAAAGTTTTATACGCCATTGGAAAGGTCTAGAAAAGTAGATGTGATTTGTGGTATTAAATATAAAAATCGGCCGGCGTTTGGCCAAGATATGGCCGTTTGTAATTTTTGGCCGAAATCTTCAATCAGCCATATCTTGGCCAAAAGCTGTCCGATTTTGATGTTTAATACCAAAAATGATACGTACTCTCCGAGACCTTTCCAACGATGTATAGCATGTTGAAATTGGACAAACGGTTTGAAATTTAAAAATTTTGGGCCAAATTCATTCATAGGGGTATCCAAACTTATGGCCTGTGGTGTACGTCTCATAAAATTTCGCATATTTCCTTCATAAATGCAAAATTAGAAGACACCGCGTTCTCACCATTTTCACTCACAAACTGTGCGACTTATACTTTTTCAAGGTGTACATCTTCTAAAAGCAAAATCATCTAATGATCTAAAATCCAATCTCAGATATGTGTCTTTTTCAAGGTCATTTTTAACACACAATAAAAAGAATTACATTGGTAATCCCGAACTTTTCCGTAGCGTTGGCCTGCGTTGTCCGTAGGTACTTTTGGTAATTTTTTGTGAATTTTCTTGAAATAAAGGCAGTGGAAAATCGGTCACTTTAACTAAAATAAATTCTCAGAAAGTTTGAAGCCAATCAGAATCGATTAACGGGTACCTCCCATACAAAATTGTCCAAAAATCGGTAATTTTAGTCAACATTTCAAAAATTTTGTATGGGAGGTACCTGTAAATCGATTCCGATTGATTTCAAACTTACAGAATCTTATTTTTCTCCCAAAGAATGTATTCCCAGAAAGTTTGAAGCCAATCGGAGCCGATTTACGGATACCTCCCATACAAAAGTGTCAATTATTTGAGGTTTTTCTTAGGGCAAGTACCCCAGGATCAAATCGAAAATGGCTCATCTTCGAACTTAAACTAAGTTTTTCGAATACAAAACTTTTGGCGTTTCCAGATTTTGATTATCTCAAAACAAACAGCTACGACAACGACGACAACGACGACAACGACGACGGCACACGAACGGAAAAGTGTCTCAAAAAGTGGTTTTCTACGCGTTTCATGAGTTTTTATGATGATCTAAGCTAATTTTGCGAAAAAAGTTTTCGGGACCAATTCCTATACTTTCCCTTGACACGTTGTGTACGGAAAAGTAAAACTACGTACATTCACTTTTATCAGCGGTCAAATACATGAATTGCATGCGGAAATTTAGCACATACAATTTGTAAGCTGCAAACAGAAACCTCAAAGTCCACAATTCAAGAGTAGAAGAATTGTGAAAGCAAACGAAGTAGAAAATGCAACAAAAGCAACAAGATAGACATTAAATTTATTCGCAAAATTCTTGAAAAAAAAATTAATGCGTTTTATAGTTTTGATATATTGATTCAGTTTATTTATTTTTCTCTTTCAGTATCAATTTTTTACAGAATTCCCACGTATTATTGAATTAAGGAAAAATTCAAAAATCAATTCGATGACAATAAATCACTCTCTTTTCGTCTTATGCTCTGTTTTTCTCAATACCGGTATCGTTATTTTGCCGAGATGATTTTGTTGAGCCGAATAGATATTTCTCGAAAATCACAATCGGTGATTCGAATACAAGCGATGCAACGATAGATACGAGAATCGTAATCACAGCAACCTTGATGAACGTGCAGATCTAAGAAGAATATCATTGTTATCATTTACACATTATTCACTTCAAATGAATTGATTTGACGAAAAGATGCAAAATCTCACCAGATTCCATTCGGTGAAAACGGGCGCAGTTTTCGTTCCGCCCATGATAACTACAGTAACATAATAATGCAACAAATAGATGGAAAAGCTAAGTCGTGAAAGTGGTAGCCACAATGGGTGGGATAGAAACCAATTGAGACAGCCACCGTATTTATTCACGCAAGCAAAAACGATGTAAAATAGAGCAATTGACCATACAATACGACTCAATGCATCATACAGAGCATATTCAAGTGGTGTTGCTGTAGAATCAGTCTGTTGCAATGGATACCTAAAAAAAACAACAACCACCATCAGCGCGATAGATACCGTCCAAGCAGAAATGTTGAAAATCTAATCGAAAATCGACAAATATTAGTTCAATAATCAAGAGAAAAAAACTTGAAATGAACAAAAACCAATTAAACAAATCTTCATATATGCGAATGGACATTACTTTTGGAATACGTATCGTTCTATTCCGAGTTTCAAACAGAATGTATGCGGTTATAATGCCAATCAACCATGGTGAAAATCGTAAATGCATGGGAACGTATGCTTTTGAATCAATGGCTTTTTCCATCATTATTCTGTAAAATGTGTTCAAAATCAAATTGAAAGTAATTTTAAACTTTTTTGTGTTAATTCGATGTTAAATAATTTCAAAAAATGGTTAAATGCATTACTTGCGCCTAATTTCGTATTTAAGATGAGTAGCCACCATACAACCAACACAGCCCAAGATTAGAAGTATCGAAATTGGCATTATTTTCACTCTAAATTTGTAGATTAAGTAAACGATTGCTGGTGAAATCAGAAACAGTTGCATATCAAGAGATAAATACCAAG
>NW_022600872.1:0-8792 GCF_009176505.1 Sitodiplosis mosellana | reverse complement strand
CCGTCCGTCCAGGGCTCTTGAAAAAAAAATTGTCCGTCCGTCCGTCCGTTCAGCTCCGGTTGGACGGACGGACGGACAAGAAAATTTCTGAGGGTCCTGAACGGACGGACGGACAAGAAAATTTTTGAGGGTCCTGAACGGACGGGCAAAAATGGACGGACCGAGGACATGCAAAATTCTCATACAATATTTTTCATGATTTGAAGAAAAAAGAATTTTTCAAAAAAAATTTAATTTTTTTTTTCAAAACTTATTGTTCGATTTCTTTATGAAATTCGTGTAAATTTCAATTTGTTCTTATTTGAAAACCATTCAATTAGATAAAATCGTGATCAATTGAATAATCGATGGGAATTTTCGTGTGCCTAAATTAAAAAAATGCGATGGAATTTTTTTTTAAATATTATTATTCTGCACCATACAGCGTTTCTTCGCCAGAGGTGGTTTATTTGGTATAAATATTTGGTTATATATTTACAATATTTATTATGTATTCGTATTTTCAGTCTCTCCAAGTTCTATTTCTTCTAAAATAATCAGTTATTCTTTGCTTGACAGTGTTTGTGCTAACATTAAAATCAATTAAATAAGTTTTATATATTTTTGGAATAGTACTAGTATCACAATCATTCGTTTGATTTGGCTCTATGATATTAAAGTATTTATAAAATTCATTATATGTGATGAGCATGTAGTTAATTGGCTCAAACATTGAGTTGTTGTAAATTCTGGTCGGCAGCTCTAGGAATTCGGTGTTCCGTGTTCGGAGTCGTGGTGTTCTTAAGTTAATTTTCTCCATAATATGCTTCGACGATGTTTGGCCACAGATAACATTGTGTATGAAGCAAATTTGTGCGATTTTTCTTCGTTCTTCTAAGGTAATCATTTGTAGAAATAGCAGACGATTGTTGTATTGTGGCAAAATGAATCTGTGTGGCCATTTCATCTTTCTCAGTGCAAACAGTAGAAATTGCTTTTGGACTGATTCGATTCTAGCGATTTTCTCATTGGTGTATGGGTTCCATATTTGCGATCCATATTCAATGATTGGCAACACGAACGTGAAGAAGAGTCTCTTTATGGTCCATGGGTCATCGAACTCTCTTCCAAAACGTTTTATCCACGCAAGTCTAGATTTGGCTCTAGCAGTTATGTACTCAATATGAGCATCGAAGTTCATTTTTTCATCCAAAACGACTCCAAGGTCCTTTATTATTTTTACTCTGTCAATTGATTTGCCTTCAATAGTGTACTTGAAGTCAAATTTCAGCTCGCCACGGTGATATGATACGTAATTCGTTTTTTTGACATTCAAGTTCATGCGGTTACGTTTGAAGTACTTGACGACTCTATTCAGGTCAGCTTGAAGTGCTAGGCAATCATCGACTTGCTTTATTTGCATTGAAAAGCGAGTGTCATCGGCAAACGATCGTAAGATTTTTCGATGAAAAAATTTTTGAAATTTTTTTTTGAATTTTTTTTTTTAATTGTTTTGAAAATATTTTTTAAAAAAATTTTGAAATTTTTTTTTCCTTCAAATCGTGAAAAATAGTGTATGAGAATTTTGCATGTCCGTCCGTCCGTCCATTTTTGTCCGTTCGTTCAGAACCTTCTGAATTTAGTTGTCCGTCCGTCCGTCCGTCCGTTCAGAACCCTGTTAATTTATATGTCCGTCCGTTCATCCGTTCAGGACCCTCAGAAATTTTCTTGTCCGTCCGTCCGTCCGTCCAGGACCCTCAGAAATTTTCTTGTCCATCCGTCCGTCCGACCGGTGCTGAACGGACGGACGGACGGATGGACAAGAAAATTTCTGAGGGTCCTGGACGGACGGACGGACGGACAAAAAAAAATTCAAGAGCCCTGGACGGACGGACGGACGGACAAGGTGCCTGTCCATTGACACCTTTACTTGTACATTCGCACAATAAGATTTGAAATCAGAGGCTTTGCGTTTTCGGTACACTTCTCGTACATACAAGATTGTCCAATATTTTGGACAATGCACCAAATCTGTTCTCATATCTATTATATATTTTTTACATCACCTTGTTTTTCATCATAAACCAATTAGAAAGTATGGAAATTTTTATTATTTTGTTTTATTTATATGAAAGTCTCGATTATCTTTTCGATTATCCGTCAATGCGCTGGTCCGGTGCCTGACGGATAATCGAGGTTCTACTGTAAAACTTTTCTTCAATGTATCACCTCTGGATAAATTGAGTTGGTAAATATAAGTTACGTGTTAGTTGATTAAGCCTGTTAGTTGATAAATTTTGTTTGTATATCTCAACGGGTTTGTTTCATAAATCACAAATATTCGCGGAATTTTGAATTAAACTGACTCCGGCACATTGAGCTCAAATCCAGGAATTCGGTTTTGCACCAATGCGCTTAAACCAATTGCAAATGAATAGAATCCTTTTAAACCTCCGATACACACGAGGGTCTGGCCATACATATTTCGATTTTGATCGTTAATTTAACATAGTCCAAGTTTGTCTATCGACTTGAAACTCCAAGTAGCTTCCTAAAATTTCATTGGCTATCGATCTATGCAAAGGATAATTCAAAAAAAGTCCTTGAACAAGACGAAAAAAAATTATATAGAAAGTACCTACGCGGATGCACAGCTCGGGTCTGGCTGGACCCCTATGTATTTGTATGCATTTGTATTGGAATAAGGTATGCATGTCATCTTATTTTTCACGAGACTGATAAGGGATAAGGGATATCTGTCTTCAGCAAAGTTATTGAGCAAGTCAAATACTACAATTTTTTTCTATTCGCCATCTCCTTATCTCTTATCAGTTCCGCGAAAAATGATAAGAGGAAACTCGCGTTTTTCGCGGTTTTTCGCGCAACTGATAAGGGATAACGAATTTATGTCTTGGGCAAAGTTGGTAGTACTTCATCTGCCCTAAAACTTTGTTGAAGACTGTTATCACTTATCTCTTATCAGTTACGTGAAATACGCGAAAAACAGCAGAAGACCGCTAGCATGATGGATGGTTTTGATTATCATTTTTTGCGTAACTGATAACGAGATAAAGAAGAGATAAGTGAAGCCATGAATTTGATGATCCATGGACCATAAAGAAATTATTTTTCATATTTGTATTGCCGATTGTGGAATATGCTTCCCAAATTTGGAATCCATACACCGCTGAAAAGATTGCACGAATTGAATCGATCCAGAAGCAATTTTCATTGTTCGCACTACGCAAAATGAAATGGCCACAAAGATTCAGGAAACCACCGTACGAATGCCGACTGCTTGAATTACAAATGATTACGCTGGAGGAACGAAGAAAAATAGCCCAAATATCACTCGTCCATAATGTGATTAGTGGTCATAAGTCATCGAAATACATTTTGAGCAAAATTAATTTTAAAACACCGCGACATTGGACGAGGGACTCAGATTTTCTACTATTGCCGATGCATCGTAATAACTATGCCAAGTTTGAAACTATAAATTATATGCTGAGTACATGCAACGAATTTTATAAATACTTCGTTCCTATCAAGCCACCAATTTTACCAAATGAATATAATATTACTTTGATTCCGAGTTGTGATACTTATTTAATTAATTTCAATGAAAGTACAAGTACTGTAAAACAGAGAGTAGCTGAATATTTTAAGAGAAACCGAATTTGGAGAAATTGAAATTAATTTAATATTGTATATATTGTAAATATACCAGAATATTTTTATTTATACTAAATAAACAATCAAACACCTGTCAAATTAGACGTCTACTTTTTTTTCTCTCCGTCTATTTTCAACAAATTTGTTTGTTTTTAAATTGTTTTTCGTCTTAATTATATGATATTTTACATCAAATTAAAAGTTTAAGTCCTGTTTTACCTCAGCAATATAAAGTTTTCGTTCGAAATTTATTTTGTGTACAGTTTTCAGTGTATAATTTCTTCAAGTTTTTCTTCGTTCTGTTTACTTGTTATTGTTGTTGCCTACTGACTGACCGTAAACATGTGTACATCGAACTGTGAGGTAAAAAGCCAAATCGCTGAGCTGCTGACAATGCTGGAGCCAATATGGACCAAATTAAACCAGCTCAAAAAACTTTATCCTGACGAAATTAGCTCCGTGAGTTCGGACAAAGCCGATAAATCGGCAAACTCACGTACTGAGCCCATGGATGAAACACCATTACCAACTCAAGCTCAGCAACAAATACCGGACAACGTGTCAAACTCGGGTTTACCGCTTGGAGACTTGCAAAATGTAAACATTTCACGGCGGAATAAAAGCAAGCGACCCAGACTTTAAAGGAAGTTTATAAAGCCCATATGAATGCATTGCGTGAAGTAGCATCAAAAGCAAATCAAAATGATGTACTGCTTGTGTCAGGTGATTTCAATTTGCCCAATCTGATTTGGTACACATGCAGCACCAATGAAGCTCATGATCCTCATATCAATTTTGAGCCGAATCCAGAAGTAGCGGTTGCAGTAAATGTAGTGAGCGAAAAAGAAAAAATTGTCATCGATACTTGCCACGAGCTGGGTTTGTTTCAAATATGTACTCACCACAATGAAAACAAACGAATGTTGGATTTGCTATGGACGAATGAGCCGAACATGTTCACGTGCAATATGAGCAAAAGTAAAATAGCAAAAAATGAAACACACCATCAGGCACTCGAAGTTATCATCCATGACAAAATTGACACCAAATCTGATGATGTGATTACATACAAAGACTTCAAACATGCTGACTACACATCGATCAATAATTTTTTTGATAATGCCAACTGGAACAATGTTTTCAACGGAATGGATTTAAACGATGCAATTGATCAGTTTTACGCAATAGTCAACACTGCAATTGATACGACTGTTGAAATGAGAACGAAGAAACACCAAATTCACCCGAAGTGGTTTGATAATGAACTGATCAATTTGAAGAACTGAGTCAATACATTGCACAAAATGAAGAAGTTTGATTCTACCAACGAGACGTGTAAGGATCATGCTGAACTACGTCGTGAGTATAAAAAGAAATCTCGTTCTGCTTTTAGAAACTACAAACTCGAAATGGAACAATTGATAAATGAGGATCCACAGAAATTCTTCGAGTATGTAAGAACGTGCAATAATACCAATAACGATCTTCCAAATGAAATGGAATATGATGGCAACAAATGCACCGACCCATACGAAATTGCCAATTCATTTGCTACACACTTTGGAAGAGCCTATACACAACCGATTGATGGATCCGAAGCAAGCTATGATAAAAATGATCCAATATTATTCGACCGATGTGCGAACTTCCCACGTATTAATGTTACTGAGGAATTGGTTATGGAAAAAATCCACGATTTGCCAAACAATTTGGTGTCTGGTCCCGACGGAATACCGAATATGTTCATCAGAAACTGCAAACACACATTGCTGAAACCAATAACACACATATTGCGTGAATCGTTAAATTCTGGTTATGTACCGAACACATGGAAACGCTCTTATGTAAGACCAGTGCACAAAAGTGGAGCTAAATACAAAATTGAGAACTATCGTGGAGTGGCATTACAATGCATAATACCAAAACTGTTGGACTCGATAGTGGCAAATCATTTGAATTATCACATGAGGAACATCATCGATGACAGCCAGCATGGTTTTGTCAAAGGAAGGTCAACAGTAACGAATCTGGCTGAATTTACTTCACATACGTTAGTCAACATGCAACATGGAACTCAAACTGATGCAATATATCTCGATCTTGCTAAAGCGTTTGACTCGGTTGACTTGAACCTACTCATACACAAGCTGAAAATTATGGGATTGAATAAACAAATACTGAAATGGATAAAATCATATCTAAGTGAGCGTCAACAAATAGTAAAATTGACCGGAGCCATGTCAAATCCCATCGAAGTAACATCAGGAACAGGTCAGGGATACCCGATTGGAGCGACACTGTTTGTCCTGTTCATTATTGATCCACCCCATTGCATAGTCAACTCTAACTTGCAATCGTTTGCCGATGACACTCGTTTTTCAATGCAAATAAAGCGACATGATGACTGCTTGGCACTTCAGGCTGACTTGAATGGAGTTGTTGATTATTTCAAACGTAATCGCATGAGATTGAACGTCAAAAAAACGAATTACGTATCATATCACCGTGGTGAGCTGAAATTTGACTTCAAGTACACTATTGAAGGCAAGTCGATTGACAGAGTAAAAGTGATAAAAGATCTTGGAGTCATTTTGGATGAGAAACTAAACTTTAGCGCACACATCGAATACATAACAGCTAAAGCTAAATCTCGACTAGCGTGGATCAAGCGTTTTGGAAGAGATTTCAATGACCCGTGGACCATAAAGAAGCTCTTCTTTACGTTCGTATTGCCAATCGTTGAATATGCATCGCAAATATGGAAAAAAAGACACACCAATGAGAAAATTGCTAGAATCGAATCAGTCCAAAAGCAATTTCTACTGTTTGCACTGAGAAAGATGCAATGGCCACACAGATTCATTTTGCCACAATACAACAATCGTCTGCTATTTCTACAAATGATCACCTTGGAGGAACGAAGAAAAATAGCACAAATTTGTTTCATTCACAACGTTATTTGTGGCCAAATATCATCAAAGTATATCATGGAAAAAATCAACTTTAGAACGCCACAACATCGAACACGAAACACTGAATTTCTGTCACTGCCGATTAGAATATGCAACTACTCAATGTTTGAACCGATCAATTTCATGTTAACCACATACAATGAATTTTATAAGTATTTTGTCCCTATCAAACCGCCTAATCGATCGAATGAATGTGATAGTAGTACTATTCCAATTTGTGATACCTATTTAATTGATTTTAATGTTAGTACAGATACTGTCAAACAGAGAATAACCGATTATTTTCGAAGAATTAGAACTTGGAGAAACTAAAGAAATAATGAATACATAAAATATTGTAAATATGCAACCAAATATTTATACCAAATAAACCACCTCTGGCGAAGAAACGCTGTATGGTGCAGAATAATAATAATAATAGACTTGATTCGGAAGAACTGAACTCTTCAGAGGAAGAGCAAAGTGACACTTCACCGCTGTGCAAATTGGTTTTTCGTCGTGATCCCAGCGGGAACAGTGGACAAAACGGTGCAAATTCAAAGCCCGTTGATACTGTATTGATGCGCTCGGTTTATTTAACCGAATTTCTACCGACAACCGAGCCTGCCGACATAATTAATCACTTGAAAAGCATTGAAACCGTCCGACCATTGACAAGTGATTTCAAAATAACCAAGCTCGTAAAGAAAGACAACAAAATGGAGTTGTCATTTGTGTCATTCAAACTTGATGTTCCTCGCCAACACTTTGACAAGGTAATAGAGGCAGGTATTTGGCCCAAGAAAATCAAAGCCACCAAATTTCAGGTCAAGTCTATGAAGCCATCTGCACCGGCAAACCGTCCCAAAACTCATAACAACCAACAAATTCGGTCGCAACTATAAAATTTATCAGCAAAGGCCGCTCATCCAAATTCAAAAAAACTCCATTGGCACAGTGAAAACTCAACGGTTGGAACCGGTAATGAATGCATCGAACCGGCATTGCAACAAACGGCCACTGCAGCGACCACGGAGGGGTCGGCGCCAACGCAACCAGCCGAATTTGTGTCAAAAGATCTGTTGTCAACAACGTCAGCCTCAACCCGTCGTGAAGAGACAGCACAACGGCTGCACAGGTCACTACGAAGGAAATCGTCACGATTTTCATCGCCGATGTTGCAACTAGAGTCATGCACATCGGATGAACACTGCGTTTTGTGTACAATCTATTACCAAAACTGTCGTAGCATATGCAACAAACACAAACGCTTCTTTTGTACCTCTGCTTCCTGCGATCACGATATGATAATTTTAACTGAAACGTGGCTCAGAAATGATATTTATGATGCTGAATTTTTTGACGATTCATATTCTGTTTTTCGTAAGGATAGACTTTTTCAACGTGGCGGCGGTGTACTAATTGCAACCAAAAATGAAAAGTTTGCCAGTGAAGAGATTAAAATTGCCGGTGCTGACCATTTGGAATACGTTTGTGTGAAAGCTACTACTGAATCACATGTCATCTACATCTACTGTGCATACAATCCACCAAATTCACCGCAAACAGTCTACGAATCACATTTAACAGCCATGCACAAAATTGCTACCGATCCTGAAGATGTTGTTATTTTTGTTGGTGATTTTAATCTGCCACATGTGGAATGGTCAACCGATAGCGACGACGACAACATCATGATTCAAACTAAATTTGCACCTGAGTACACGGCCACTTTCATCCAGGGACTCATGAGCATGGGAGTTCATCAGGTAAATCATGTACGTAATGATTCAAAAGAACGACTATTGGACCTGTTCTTTACTAATGATTTTACCAACATCTCAATTGAGCGTGTTAACGAGGTTAACGCACTGACGGAAGTGGAAGATCATCATCCACCGATAATGGCTACATTTGAGTGGCATGGAAATAATACGACTGAAGCTAATATTACAACAAAGGCATTCAATTTCAAACGGGCCAACTACAGGGACATGAATGCACATCTGGCAAATGTCAATTTTACCGAGTTGTTCCATGGAAAGACAATCATCGAGAAGGTGAACTTGCTGCATAAGATTTTGGACGATGCAATCATCAAATTTGTGCCTACTTACATCGTCAAGTCGATACAAAAATTTCCATGGAAAAACAAATTCCTAATAACACTGAAAAATAGGAAAAATA
>NW_022600871.1:0-3520 GCF_009176505.1 Sitodiplosis mosellana | reverse complement strand
CATTCATAGCAGCTAAATGAAGGGGTGTATTTAACAAATGATTTTCCATTTCATAATTAGCTCCTTTACTGAGTAGAAGGTCAGCGACATTCTTATGACCTGAACCATTATTTTGACGGATGAATAAGATCAATTCAATCTTTTATTTAGCGAAACTCATAAAATCTCGTAGAAAGCATTTTTAAGGTGTAGAAACGTTTATGGACACCATTCCGGAGCACAGCAATCGTGTAATGTGTAAGCTATGTATACACGATTTATGGTGTGGCCGAAAAACTCGATATGCAATTGAATCCCACAATATCGTGTGAACGCTTACTGTACGTCTAAGTACTGAGTGTATGTGTGAGTACAGCTAGCACTCACACGATATGTGATTCAATTGCACATCGGTTTTTTCGGCCTACCATAAATCATGTACACTTAGCTTACACATTACACGATTACTGTGCTCGGGGATAGTGTCACGAGACTTTATGAGAAGTATTCAAAATTATCTTTGAGAGAAGCTGAATGAAGAGGTGTGTCTTTCACATCATTTTCACTATTAACATTGGCTCCTTTACGGATGAGAAGTTCAGCAACATTCTTGTGACCTGAGAAATAACACAGATCGATGAAAAAAGAGATCAAATCAATCTTCTATTCAATGAAAATATTTAACATTACCATTGTAAGCGGCATAATGAAGAGGTGTCTCCTTCGAAATATTTTCAATATTGACTTCGGCTCCTTGATCGATAAGTTTTCGAGCTTCCTTCACATTACCTGAAAAATAATGCAGACCAATGAAGTAGATTGAACAAAGCATTTTTTAAAACATAAATACTCGAAATTACCAGTATCAGTAGCTCTATGCAGAGCTGCCTCTCCGATCATGTCTTTTTCGTTTACTAAAAATTGGAAAAAAAATTGTAGATCAGTGAAGTGAATCGAAAGAAAATGTTGCGAACAGTGACGCAGTGTGCTGTGTGAGTTAAACTTAATAAAGAAATGAAGCTTCAATCTTACCGTTTCTCCCAGATGGTGCTCCACACACATCCACGATCAGGAACTGTGGAAATGAAACAAAGTGATTAAATTGGAATGGAACAATGGATGAGATTAGAGTGCTTCAATTGAAATGGTTTTCAACTGTTATTCATTCGATTTTTGTAGTGGAAGATTTTTTTCAATTGAAAAACTTTAAAATGGACATTTTTTCATTAATGAAAAGATTTTCGAAAAAATTATCACAAATTGTCCACAAAAAGAATGAAATGAAAAAGATTCGATCCAAAATTTACAAGTGAAAAAATTCCGAACAACATTAAAATTACAAATTTCAGACTAAAATTGTTGTCTCACCTCCGATACCACCAAGCCAACGAGCAGCAGTGTGAAAGATCTTTGACCCAGCATTTTTCCAGCTTCGAACTATCAAAAGTGTACTGTAAACGTCTCAATTGAAGAAAATTGACGAACTATTTGATTGACAAACGAATCGAGCGCATCTGCTTATATACTTTTCAAGTATGGTCACATCAGCAATACATTAATGATATGATTCAATCCACATACAAAGACAATTCTAATTAGAGCTCACATAATATTATCGCACACATTTTTCAAGAGAACAATGTCAAACAATTGGTGGAATTACAATTCCACCTGTGCACGTGTGGATAATTTTGCGTTCCATATCATATGGATCGTATCGGAAATGCTAGATGTTTACATTCAGTCCTTCACTACCTTCACTATGGTTTGAAAAATAATCCAATTGGATCATGAACAAAATATTATCGCACACATTTTTCAAGAAAACAATGTCAAACAATTGATGGAATTACAATTCCACCTGTGCACGTGTCGATAATTTAGCGTTCCACATCATATGAATCGCATCGAAAATGCTAGATGTTTACATTCAGTCCTTCACTACCTTCACTATGGTTTGAAAAATAATCCAATTGGATCATGAACATTAAACTGCAAATTCAATGTAAATATTTAAAAAGTAAATATTTTTCACCCTTGAAGTGTTGAGTGGTGTACAATTGACAAAGCTATCTGAATATGGATATGTTTACATCTTCGCGGTATGCATAGAACACATTCCGTTTCAACCATCACTAACATGCTGAATGATCAAACGATATGACTCATACCTTTGCGTTACATTCAGACTTACGTACCATGGTTGCGTTGGTTTGTTCATGAACAATTACAATGTTAATCAATGCAAGAATATACGGAATCGTATTTACTTTGATCACTGAATAAAGTGAAAACGCGGCATTCGCACAAATCTACGCATTCCCAAAAAAAATCTTAAGCGAATCTCCATAGCTTCTGACGACCGCGCGCCGAGGGGGGGGGGGTAAATTTTCAAAATTCAATCAAAATGTAGGGGGTTAATTTCAAATGTTTTCCATAAAATTGAGGGGGTAAAATCTAATTTTTGTAAGGAAAATTGCGGAACAAATTCATTTCAAAATCAATTTTCTTGAGTATAAAAGATAAAAGAACATATGTATAGAGTTTATTTTGTATATTATTTGTATACACTTCAAAATTAGTTATATGAAATATTATATCATTATATGTGATTTCAAAATACTCAAGTTTAGTTACTCGAAATCAAGCGAAAAAACGATCAAAATAGAAATTGGTGTTATTCGAAAAAAGGTGAAGTGACTTTTATGAGTAATCAATTGTAATTATCAGTAAAAAAAAGTGCAAAATACAAATGGTTTTTGAATAAAGATTCAATGTAAAACAGTGATACATCTTTAATTTAATAAGAGACAAATTTTTAGTGGAGTAAACAGAATTTTTCTAAAATCAGAGGGGGGTAATTTATTTAGCGCACTCAAGGGGGGGGGGGTAATACGGACCCTGCGGACCCTCATCAGAAGCTATGAATAAGATATTACAAAAATTCCAATTCCGTCTTGAATCGATCGCAACCGAAAGAACTGATTTTTCGGAAAATTTATTTTTCGGATTTTTTTTTTTCGGAAAATTGACTTTCGGAACATAATTTTCGGAAAATTGATTTTTCGGAAAAATGATTTTCGGAAAATTGATTATGAGATTCGGAATCTCATACGAAACCATAGCCGTACTTGATAACACTTTCCATAGAAAAAGGGACGGCTTCTCAACTATTTTTTAATTTCAATGAATGTACACACGAAAATAAGTACCTAAAATCTGGGATACATAAAACAAAAACAAAAATTCTGTCACTGTCGCATTCTGCACCAACACAACCTATATCTATGGGTGACATTGAGAGTATTGTATGTTTCACAGACTTTATATTGGAAAAAGTCAACCTTTCTGGTCATGAAAATAATAAACAATACAGCGGCACCTGGGGACTAAGTGCAATGTGTCATAATTTCAACGTTTAAACTAACACAGACGCATACTTGTTACTTTGACTCAAACTATGTGCATGATTCTCTATTTCTCCAAACAGTCGGCAGGTGCCGCTTTATTGTTCTTGTTTGACGTTTCCTATCTTATTTGT
>NW_022600870.1:0-3840 GCF_009176505.1 Sitodiplosis mosellana | reverse complement strand
TATCATACCATTTCATCGGCTAACGTCGATGCCGGTGAAAATTCTTTGGTGAACAAGATCGATTCACTGCTCCGAATGGTAACCGAGTTGTCAAACAGTGTGAATGAAGTGAATGCATGGAGAAACTCATTAACCGAGAATGAAGGGTTGCAGAATGTACTAAATCGATCTCACCGAACGAATGAAATACCAGTGGCTCAGGCTCCGGCAAACACAAATTTCGCCGCTCGCGGCAACATCCCTGCCCAAACGGCAACACATATATCACAGCCTTACGATGGTTTGACGGAGACACAACCACCATGGCATCCGAATCTCATATACTCCAACGGTATGCAACAACGAGTAGGGGTGCCAGCACAACGGCAACCGAGTGAAAATGTAATGAATCCGAACCAAACAAATCAACACCAAGCTAACACATATGACCCAAGATCAGTTCACCGACACCAACATAACACCTCATATCGTGAGTCAAGCGCTAATGCATGGTCCGGCCCAACACATGCACACAATTTTTCGACGGAAGGCGTGCATAGCATTCCCCATGACCATGTACGTGGTGCTAACTTTCCGTAGATGGGTACAATACGAACCGTAACAGATTTTCAACGGTTCCTATTCACAAATGGAATTGGAAATTCAGTGCCGATAAGAATTCTAACATTCCCGAACAAAGAGATTTAGCCGCATTCTTGAAAAAGTTGGAATTGTATCGAAAAGCTGAACAATTCACCTACGAACAGATCCATGAAAAATTTCATTACTTGATCGACGGTTGTGTGTACGAGTGGTACATGCAATACCGACATTCTTTTGCAAATTGGCAACAATTACGGGATGGGCTGACGAAACAATTCACCACACCATTAACCCACTTCATGAAAGTAGCGAAACTGGCGGCCCGACGACAACAGAAAGATGAAACGGCAATGACATACATAGCTGCGATTCAACGAGAATTCGACGAATTGGGTATGTATAGCGAAACCGAAAAGATTTCCATAATTCAAAATGGGTTAAACGACCGATTACGCAATTTTGCGATGTCACACTCATGGAGGACGGTGCAGGACATGGACTTGCATTTACGAACGGTAGAAGCGGCCGATGAATTGAGAAAGGAATCCGAGACCAAACCAATTAAGAAAATGTTTTTCCCACGGAGATCTATCAATGTCGTTGAGACCAGTGAAATGAATGTGAATGAAATTCCGAATGAATGTGATGAAGTGAGCGAGCATGAGTCTGAGGAAGAAGTATTAAATTCCGATTGTCAAGCAATCCGTAAAACGCTAAATTTCAAGCGCGACAAGTCACACCTGTCAAAGAGTAAAGCAAATGTAGCGACGACTGTGAAGAAATCCGATGAAAATACCGAGCAAAACGCTGAGGGCAATACGCGTAAGCCGAAACAGTTGTGCTACAATTGTAAGTCCGATGAACATTTGCTTCTTGATTGTTCAACCCCCATTGAACGAGTGCTTTGTTTCCGATGTGGGTGTGAAGGGGTTCGAGCTCCCGAATGTACGTGTCGTAAGCCAAAAAACTTGTAACGCGCCGCCTATTACGAAAACGTGATCGACGGCGTGCTATCCTACTCTCCCGCTCTATTCTACCCGAAACAATCCCCAGAAAGTTCAAACATGTTGCATCGGCACGAATTAATTTAGAAGAGGATAATCGTCCATATCTTTTTGTAAGCATGCGCGATATCAAGAGTCGTGGTCTACTGGATAGTGGAGCACAATCATGTGTCATGAACCGACTCCTGTTTGAACGATTGGAAAAGACAGGATTGAAATTATTCAACTGCAACATATATATCACTACAGCTGATGGCACAAGACACAAAGTCCTAGGGTATGTAAAGGTCCCATATATTGTTCGAAATGTAAAACGAATTATTCCCACCCTAGTTGTTGAGCAAGCCTCCGCCGAATTAATTCTAGGAATCGATTTCTGGAACGCATACCGAATTAAACCATGTTTCACGTCTAACATTTTCAATATTCAAGTAGCCAGCGGCGATTCGGTTGTAGGCTATGACCCGAATAAATGTAGTGTGAGTGAAAAAGATAATTACGAGTCTGACGTCATCCCTCCGAAATGTTGAGTTACCGCATGAACTGTCCGAAGAGGATAAAAAGCGGTTGGATGAAGTTGTAAAGAAATTTCCATTTTGCAACAAAGAAGGAAAATTGAATCAAACCCATTTGAAATTAGCCCGAATTGATACTGGCGATGCAAAACCAACCCGTTGTCGGTTGCGTATTGATCCGCCTCATAAACAAAAGATGATTATCGAGAGCAGGGGTATTATTCGAATCCGCTGAATGGTTGCATCCGATGGTAGCCGTTCCTAAGCCGAATGGAAAGTGGCGAATATGTCTCAACGCCCAGCGCCTTAACGCGGTAACCAAAAAGAATTGCTACCCACAACAGAATGCTAATCGCATTTTGAGCCTAATCGGTAAAGCCAAATACATTTCAACCATCGATATGACAGACGCGTTCTTCCAAATCCCTCTCCACCCCGAGTCTCAAGAAAAAACGGCATTCGCAGTGCCCACTAAAGGCATATACGTGTACGAACGCTTACCAATGGGCCTAACAAACAGCGGCGCGGAGTTATGCTCGTTAATCGACTCACTGTTTGGGGCCGAATTTGAGCCTCACGTATTTCCTTACTTAGACGACGTTGTAGTTGTATCCGAAACGCTTGAGGAACATTTGGAGTATTTGTCGAAAGTCGCCGAAAAGTTTCGCTATGCCAATTTGTCAATTAGTGCCGAAAAATCCGAATTCGGGTATAAACGACTTCGATATCTCGGCCATATTATCGATGAAGAGGGCATAGCTATGGACAAAGCTCGAGTTGAGGCAGTAGAAAAGTTTCCCATTCCCCAGTGTCGTAAAGATGTGCAACGATTAATCGGTTTAGCGGGATGGTATCGTCGATTTGTGAAAGATTTTGCCGAAATAACTGCGCCAATAACCGAATTGTTGAGAAAGAAGGAGCGTTTTATTTGGACCGATGAACGGCAAAATGCCATGAACCGATTGATCATTGCATTGACAACGGCACCCGTACTAGCCACACCCGATTATTCACTCCCATTTGAAATTCAAGCCGATGCTAGCAAACGAGCTTGTGGTGCGGTGCTAGTCCGAATTCAGAATGGAGAAGAACGAGTTATAGCTTATATGTCCCAAAAATTCTCAGCCACACAACAAAAATATACTGTAACTGAGCTAGAATGTCTTGCAGTCATTTTAGCCATTGAAAAATTCCGACCCTACATCGAAGGGAGTCATTTCCGCGTAATCACCGACCACCACTCACTACTGTGGCTAAAGAATTTAAAAGATCCAAATGGTAGACTAGCCCGCTGGGCCTTACGTTTACAAGTCTACGATTATACGCTCGTTCACCGAAAGGGCAAATTCCATGTAGTGCCCGATTGTCTATCGCGAAATATCGCTGTCCTTGATCTCTCCGACTTTAAAAAAACCACCGACTCCTGGTATAACCGATTAACAAAGTTAGCACTTGAAGACCCACAAAATAATGATAATCTTAAGTTAAGAAATGGAGTACTGTATATCCGAACCAATCAGAAAGAAGAGTGTGATAATCCGAATTGCTTGTGGCGCATATGTGTGCCGAGAGAAAGAAGAATCCAAGTTGTAAAAGAGAATCATGACAGTGAAACTTCTTGTCACTTTGGCCGATTTAAAACCATTCATAAGGTCCGAACATCATATTATTGGCCTGGCATGGTCAAGACTATTTCATTTTACGTCCAAAATTGCGAAGTGTGCAAGCAAACAAAAGCC
>NW_022600869.1:0-2962 GCF_009176505.1 Sitodiplosis mosellana | reverse complement strand
CCGATGACAGTTGTTCTTAATGGATAAAGTACAACGAACGTACTCCTCTGTATATGCTGATCACTAAATAACTGTTTCTTTCTTAGCTAATTTTAATGTTTGTTTTTTAAAATATTTTTTTACTAGTAGATTGTAAAATCTATGACAATTACACTCATTTATATTTGCGGTTTGAAATCAACAATAAAACATTTATTATCCTATAATAAATTCAACATTTAATTTCAATGAACAATTTTCATTACTCCTAAAATGCACACATCCCATCGATAATCAGCCGATTGACGAAATGAAATTTCATCTGTTTCAGTGAAAATTAAAAAAACTTTTGCCAGTGATTGTTTTATCAATTTCATTTTCTATTTAAATTTATTTTTTGATATTATGAAATCATTGAATTTTCGAATAAATTCTGGAAATGTTTGTTGTTGAGGTTGATATTCTACTCAAAAGCCTACGTGCTCTAAAGTATTATCACTGCTGACTTAGGTTAAGTATTCACTTCATGAGAGAACTGTCAAAGACTGTCAACGAACATACACACATGTTATAGTGAACAACAATAACAAACAATATTTTCTGATTAAATAAATATATAAACACTTGTTTGGAATTTCTTGAATTTAATATTTTGTAATTCAGGAGTAACGACAATGATAAACAATGGCAATGCTCAATATCTAGGTTATGTTTTCAAATTTAATGCAAACGAGTTTTCTGTATTAATTTTATAAAACTTGTTGATATTATAAATGTTGATTTTGATTTGAAGGGAAAAGATTATTATAGAACTACGGATTTCATTTATTCACGAGCGTGTATTTCAGGAGTAATATATTTGTTTGATGGCTCTTGGTCTAATATTGGTGTACGATATTGTACGATATTTTACATCAAATTGGAAGTTTAAGTCCTGTTTTACCTCAGCAACATAAAGTTTTCGTTCGAAATTTATTTTTGTGTACAGTTTCAGTGTATAATTTCTTCAAGTTTTTCTTCGTTCTGTTTACTTGTTATTGTTGTTGCCTACTGACTGACTGTAAACATGTGTACATCGAGCTGTGAGGTTAAAAGCCAAATCGCTGAGCTGTTGACAATGCTGGAGCCAATATGGAACAAATTAAACCAGCTCAAACATCTTTATTCTGACGAAATTAGCTCCGTGAGTTCGGACAAAGCCGATAAATCGGCAAACTCACGTACTGAGCCAATGGATGAAACTCCGGCACCAACCCAAATTCAGCAGCAAATATCGGACAACGTGTCAAACTCGGGTTTACCGCTTGTAGACTTGCAAAATGTAAACATTTCACGGCGAAATAAAAGCAAGCGGCCCAGACTTGACTCGGAAGAACTGAACTCTTCAGATGAAGAGCAAAGTGACACTTCACCGCTGTGCAAATTGGTTTTTAGTCGTGATGCCAGTGGGAACAGTGGACAAAACGGTGCAAATTCAAAGCCCGTTGATACTATATTGATGCGCTCGGTTTATTTAACCGAATTTCTACCGACAACCGAGCCTGCCGACATTATTAATCACTTGAATAGCATTGAAACTGTCCGACCTTTGACAAATGATTTCAAAATTACCAAGCTCGTGAAGAAAGACAACAAAATGGAGTTGTCATTCGTGTCATTCAAACTCGATGTTCCTCGCCAACACTTTGACAAGGTAATAGCGGCAGGTATTTGGCCCAAGAAAATCAAAGCCACCGAATTTCAGGTCAAGTCTGTGAAGTCATCTGCACCGGCAAATCTTCCGAAAACTCATGACAACCATCAAATTCGGTTGCAACTACAAAATTTATCAGCAAAGGCCGCTCAAACTAAGTCAAAAAACTCCAGTGGCACAGTGAGAAACCAACGGTTGGAACCGGCAATGAATGCATCGAACCAGAATTGCAACAAACAACCACTACAGCGCCCACGGAGGGGTCGGCGCCAACGCAATCAGCAGAATTTGTGCCAAAAGAGCTGTTGTCTCCAACGTCAGCCTCAACCCGTTGTGAAGAGACAGCACAACGGCTGCACAGGTTACTACGAAGGAAATCGTCACGATTTTCATCGCCGATGTTGCAACTAAAGTCATGCACATCGGATGATCACTGCGTTTTGTGTACAATCTATTACCAAAACTGTCGTAGCATATGCAACAAACACAAACGCTTCTTTTGTACCGCCGCTTCCTGCGATCACGATATGATAATATTAACTGAAACGTGGCTCAGATATGATATTTATGATGCTGAATTTTTTGACGATTCATATTCTGTTTTTCGTAAGGATAGACTTTTTTAACGCGGCGGTGGTGTACTAATTGCAACCAAAAATGACAAATTCGCCAGTGAAGAGATAAAAATCGCCGGTGCTGACGATTTGGAATACGTTTGTGTGAAAGCTACTACTAAATCACATGTCATCTACATCTACTGTGCATACATTCCACCAAATTCACCGCAAACAGTCTACGAATCACATTTAACAGCCATGCACAAAATCGCTACCGATCCTGAAGATGTTGTTATTTTTGTTGGTGATTTTAATCTGCCGCATGTTGAATGGTCAATTGATAGCGACGATGACAACATCATGATTCCAACTAAATTTGCACCGGAGTACACGGCCACTTTCATCCAGGGACTCATGAGCATGGGAGTTCATCAGGTAAATCATGTACGTAATGATTCAAAAGAACGACTATTGGACTTGTTCTTTACTAATGATTTCACCAACATTTCGATTGAGCGTGTAAATGAGGTTAACGCACTGACGGAAGTGGAAGATCATCATCCACCGATATTAGCCACATTTGAGTGGCATGGAAACAATACAACCGAGGCCAACATCAAAACAAAAGCATTCAATTTCAAGCGTGCCAACTATAAGGACATGAATGCACACTTTGCAAATATTCACACTCAATATTATAGCGACATCTATTATTAAAATAGCTTGTAGTAAA
>NW_022600868.1:3789-11888 GCF_009176505.1 Sitodiplosis mosellana | reverse complement strand
ATGAGATTTTTTTGTGATGTCATGTCCACGGTGTGAACTTCACACGGATAGTTCTCTCATCACATGTTAATTCCCATCCAAAAACATATGTTTGTTTCCATGTTCTTCCTAGAAGAAGCCCTTTTTCCAGTGAAAACAGATTATTCTGCTGGATGCATATACGTGTATTCTACTCCTCGGCTATATCTAAATTTGAATCATAACCATACATGTGCCAGAAAATGTATTTTTTTTTTTTTAAAAGAAGATATTTTTCAAATCCTAATTCCTTCTAATAACTGATTGTATCAGACAAGTTAATAAATTTGTATTCGAAATTCGAATTGAACATTCATGTTGACCTAAACATTGAGTTGCTTTTATAATTATGGTGAAAAAGCAATTATAGGTTTTTTTCGGGAAAAAAAATCCAATAAATATAGAGCAAATGTGGAATGTTGAAGACCAGTTGATTTTTTCTCTGTTCGTTAAAGGTATTGCCGTTTGTCCCGTTCGTCATATGGAATTGATTTAACAAATCCATAGCAACGGCAACCGCTAATAAATTGTTACTGCAGTATTTACTGAAGGAGCGTTACCAAAACAACCACCACCAAATAGACGGTATAGTATCCGCTGGAAATTACTCTTCCTCGTTCTCATTATTTTGGAAATCAGTCCAATTAAAGGAAACAAAATACATTTTGAAAATGTGTTCAAATATAAATTAGGATTTTTTTTTTGGATTTTTCGTGATTTTTTTCTGGAGTTATTGTTTAAAAAGTAGTGAAATGTATTGATATTAGTTTATTAAATGGCAAAATAGAAAACAGATTTGATATGGGAATGTATATACTTTCTGATTGAAAATGCTTTAAAGCCAGAAAGTGTTATAATATGGGCCAGCTTCACATTACTCACTTTCGAGAGTTAACTATATTGCATTCAAAATACCAGGTCAAGAATTGTTGTTCTAAAACTAGACTGTATTCATCATTCGTACTTCAATAGCAAGGGATTCGGAAGAATTCTTCAATCTATCTCGTTTAAGAGCATTTTTTTAATTCTAGTAAAATTATTATGAATATTTTGCAAAAGGAATTATTTGTTTGTTCCTGATATACGGCTTTTATTGGACCGATTTGTGTGTTTTTTTTTTAGCGATTTTAGTGGATTTAGCGAACAGATTTCTCAATTTAAAAAAAAGGTCAATTTTATTTAGATGAATAATTTTTTGAAAAATCGTTCAATTAGCAAACTTTCTTCAATCTAAGAAATTCAACGACCTATCAGCAATTGATTAACATTCCAAAAAATTGAAAGTAAGTGTCGAACGTTAACATCTGGCAAAATGTTCGGGGAGAAGTGCAAACACACGGAAAATCCTCAAATGCTGACGGATCAAGTGATTAAGTGAGTGTGAATGCTTTCGAAATGTTTAAATAAGATACCTAAATAATTTGCTTTCAATTTTATAGATTGTCAAATTAGGATGACATGATTCATTTGTTTTTCCTTAATAAGTTGAACGAAGTCAATAATTGAGTGTGGAAAATGTCCTTCAAATTGTACCTTTTGATAGGAAATTTTTCAAATAAAGTAGGGCGCAACTCGCCACTGAAATCTGTAGACTTGACGTATTAAATAGGTACCGTCAAACTACTCAGTTGTGGTGTTCTCTGAATGCGATCGTATTTATGTTTAGCTGTTTATTTCCAATATGAAAATGGTCCATATTATAGAAAACTGATTATTTATTTGACTGAATCTATCGATAAAAGTTATTTAAATGAATGGAATCATCGATTAAACGATTAAAGCTATTTAAACTCCAAAATAATTTATTTCAAACGAAAAATAAACTAAATTCCTTCGTTTTCTGTATCGTTTCCCAGGCAAAGTGAGCTGGTAATAGACACAACACGTGCAAAAACCGATCAATGCAAAAAGGAGTCAGACTATCGAATCAAGGAACGTGTGCAGAATATTCAATTTTTGACCGATGAAATTGTAAGCAAGAAAAAAGAGGTGACTATTGAAGAGGAAGCCGTAAAATCATATTGCAAGCGTCTTATCAACGCCATCAAATTCATCAAAGATATTCAAGAAAAGAATCAGAAACAGTACACAATTTTGAGTGAAGATTGCCACAAAGTTCCTAAAAATAGTGATGTGGTCTTTCGAGAGCTGACGCATGAAAAAATTGTATTGCAAAGCAATTATGAGAAATTGGACACACTTTTGATGCGTCTTATTGAAAAGTCAAGGCTTTTACGAGCTGTAATTTACACATTGGATAGTGAACTATTGCGGAAAAGCACATCGATGGAAATCGATAGGAATAATTTGGATCTGAGAACCAATTTCATGGCAATGGAATTCGATTTGGAAAAACGGATGCAGTCGGATCCAGTGTAAGACATTTTTAGTAATGATTTTGAAAGTTTGAAATTTCAAATCTTTTTTGATTAAAAATTAAATGAAAAAACTTCAATCAAAATCAAATGAAACTCAATTTGAATAAAATCCAAAAATTTGATCTCTTTTCGCAGTTTTACGACTCAAAATGAGTGGGAACACTTGACTCATACTCTTTTGCAAAAATCTTCCGACGAAATCGCATCGTCAAAACAGCTTCGTTCCTTCACCGACATTTCGTTGAGTCGAGCGCTAGAGGAGTTATCGAAACAAGTGAATCGTACCAGCGAAGAGTTTTGCAGGCGAATCGGTGATGCGACTTACGCAAAAACCGCATTAGAAGAACAACAAAATCAAACCCAAGTGAAAATCAACGATATCAAGAAAAATTTAATCAATTTACAAACTGAATTGGAGGCCAAGGAGAGATTTTTGGTGTTGTGCCAAAATCGACTAGAGAATCGAGCACTTCGCCCAGGCACTGAACTATGCAAAGATCGAGTACATGAAACTCTTGTGAATGAATTGCACACACTTCAAGAGACCATACACCATTTAAAGTATATGATCAAGAAGGTTAGTTAGAAATGGATTTTTTCGGAATTTAATATGACCTTTGCAATATCGTCATTATTTTAGGACTAAAATCATTTTCATTTCTCTTTACAAGTCATTCGAAACCCAACGGCATTTGCTACAGACAAAGTTCAAACAAGATGAAGACATGGGCCTGCTGACTCATCGAATTCAACTAGATGATGTGGATTGTTTGACTATTCGGAATTCCATTGAATTCACATCTTTTTAATGATGCATCCAATGGGTGATTCAGTGTATACATCATACATGAATTGAATGCAAATCGCCAAAATGCTACATAATTTTCAGTTTTCGGTTAAAATTAAGCTGAAATGAATGCTATTCTTGCAAATTGAAACTATCTGAATGTCAACCAATTGATTATTGACGAGAAATCATATGAATGCGAACAACGCTCAAACGATTCTGTCACTTTTTCATCCATTGGAGTCATGAAAGATGAAATCATTCTTCAATTCCTTATGGAAGACGAATATTTCTGACAAATACAAATGTTATGAATGAATAGTGTAGTGTTTACACCAGAAATAAATTTTCATCAAAGTAAACTTTTCATTGAAGAATTTTTTTTTTGTGTTTTGATGCTGTTTTCCATCCATGCCAAAATGATTAGTTTTTTTTAGTTGAACTGTGACTAGAAAATTGTTTTGTTTACTTTCACTGTTAAAGCTGTCCATAATTTACAATTTATTTAACTTATTATTTAAAGATTTTCACTTCGAACTTTGAATTTTTAAAGAAACCGCTTGAGTTTGAACGTATCCAATTGAATGCTGTGTAAGCGCCGCCTTTCGGAACAAGTTTCAAGCTTTTTGTCACATTGACATTTGATTGAGTTCAAGCTCATTACTTGAACATCGCTTGGCACTCTTGTACTAGTTTAGTATCAGTAGCAAACCACTCGATAATCGGCGACAGAAATACTTTCTTTACTTTGTCAATTGTGCGATTTGCTTCATTGAATTACTTATTTGCCAAATTGGCCAATGTCCATCGAAATATTTAAGTGAAAACACAATTTTTTTTCGTAATCAAAACCCGATATTCCGAGCGAGACGTCACACATAACCTCAATCGGAAATCAACTTTTCATCAACGAGAAAAGGTAATTTTTTTTTGAAATTACTCCATATTTTCTGGCTTTTTCAACTTTTGCATAGTATTTTTTCGTGCTTTTCTCAACGATAATTGTGACATTTAAATTCTGCATTACTAAATCAATTTCATCTTCATTGAACCTGTATTGTCCATTCTGATTCTTAGCATTTGTTGATTCAATGGATAGTTTTGTGCTGGATGGCGAAGCTGAGCGCAAGAGTGGGCCGTTGGAAAATGCAATCGAAGATGATGGGCCGATTTTTGACACCAAAGAAGAAGAAGAAGAAGAAGCGGTCAAGGTAAAACAAGAACCGATTATCAAAAACGAACCAGAAGATCACAACGAATTACTTACGGTTTCCGTGCCACGACAACGTAATTCAGTAATTAAAGTCAGCGTTGATAGGGAAAATAACGGGCTGAGTATCGAAGATTTGTATTCAATGCATATCAAACTAGAGCCTAAAGATGAAGATGAAGCCGATAGCAAAATTGAACAGAAGTCAAAAGAAGGAAAGTATTTGAACGAAAATGACATATCGAAGGAAAATGGAAATGTGGAACGACATTCGCCGAAAGGTGATGCAGCGCCACGGTCATCGAGTGGATGTTCGAAGAAAAAGAGCATTGATGTGACGGGTAGAGCTAAGGCGGTAATCAATGCTGCGCATAGAAAACAGTCAGCGGTAAAGAGGGCCAAGAAACAGCACAAGTGCTCAACATGTGGATATGTTGCGCCAACACCATCCTATTTGAAGAGTCATATGTTCAAACACACTGGCGAGAAACCTTTTCCATGCAACATCTGTAACAAACGATTCACGAAGAACTCAAACCTTCAAACACATTTGAAAACACACCCCGATGAATATCCGTTTAGTTGCTCAGTTTGTCTCAAGATATTCGCACAGAATGACGAAAGACTGGTGCACGAGGATGTTTGCAATGCGCGACACTTCGAATGCCATTTGTGCAAGGAGTATTCTACTTCAAATGAGGCTCATTTGAAGGTGCACATGCGTGTGCACAATGGCGATAGACCATTCCGATGCAGCTTTTGCTCCAAGAGATTTACAGTACGATCCAACCTAAAGGTTCATTTGAAAGTCCACACAAATCCTCGTCCGATAAAATTCCAATGCATGGTTTGCGCCCGTTACTTCACAAAGGAAATGGAAAAAAAGCAGCATGAAATGAATTGCAGAAGCCGGCGCTACGATTGCTACTTGTGCAAGAGCTACTCGACGTTTCATAAATCAAATCTGATGACACACATGCGAATTCATCACACCGGCGCCAAACCATTTCGATGTGAATTGTGCAACAAATGCTTCGCACAGAAAGTTGAACTCACGAAACACCAAAAACACAACCATAAGTGATCTAATAAATTATGAATTTGATAGAAGTTGGGAGCCCTTAGCAATAAAATACTTCCACTCTCCTAAGCACTTAATTTCAGAATTGTTCGAACTAATCACCAGTTCTTCTTTAATTATCATTAATAATAAACGTTTCAAAATCTAAAACCTGGGAAGAAGACCATATGCAAAAAATCAACTCCATCGAAACCAAAATTTCTGCCTTAAAATTCATTTCCAGTTTTCTGAATAAAAATTGAGAAAAAAATAATATGTGTAATTTTATGGATTTTCGCTTTACTTTTTGAATTCAAACCAACCAATTTGGAATTAATTTTTAACATTGTATTCAGAAGAAAATGCAATCGTTTGCTTCTAGTGTATTATTTTTCAATGCTTCTCTCTCACAACTTATTATAATGTTTCAGACGTGAATTTGTAGTTTTTGAAATCAGAGGAATTTGAAGAGCTTTGGCATGTTTTCGAAGATTTTTTTTTTGTTTGCACTTGGGAAAAATTGAAAAACATTCAACAATTCATTCATGTCCAGAGATATTTTCTTCTCTCATTTTTCGTTTTCGAGAGCGTTCAAAACACTTTCTATATCATTGTCGTATCAATCTATGCAATAGCTCCAACATCAGTGTGAACAAGCCTTCACTTTGACGAATGACAGCTAATTTGCCGCTTAAATTCATTTATGCTGTCACTCACGTTGACGTGTAAAAAGGAGGAAGCTGCATCAGTTCTGAAGACGCGTGGTTTTTCTTCTAATTAAATCATAAACTCAATCATCTTAAATTCAAATCACCACTTTTTATTTGCTTGTTATCGAAAAGAATCTGTGCAATTGTATCATTGTCGGCGAATCGAAAACAAAATAATCGAATTTGATGTTGGATTTGGTTGGTATTTCTGGCATTTCACTATGACACTTTGCATTCACGGAACGAAGTAAGGTTAGGTTGATTGATTGATTGGCTCTGGTGTGATTCGAAACATATTCTGATTTGGCAAACGAGGTAAATAGCGTTCATATTTGTTTTAATTGCATTGGATTAATTTCCGATTCCTTGCTTCGTATTCATTTGTGACTCACAAATCGTGAACAAATGAACGTCATTGCGTCCGATTTATGAATGCTCTTATTTCCATTGTGGCAGAGTCAACATTTGACACGATGAATGGCTGGCCAAATGATCCAGGCAAAATGAGGCACTACTCAAGCGATGCAATGGACGGTAAAGTCGATACTCACACACCAAATCAGTTCGAGAACAGTGCTGACAATAATTCTAATTCCAAGCCAGAGCATGATATCAAAGAAGAGCCAGAGGCAACGGATTACGTTTTCATGGTTTCGATTCCAAACCAATGTCATGTGCTAGACGTCAAATTGGAGCCGGTTGGTGACACAAAAAATGGTCTACGAAACGTTGGATCGCCTAGCGACGAGAATTTCTATTTGACACATATTGAATCAGAGTCAATTGCTGAAAAGATGGAAAATGCTGATGTCAAACCGGAAGAAAGCAAGCATGCACGGCAAAGCGGTAATGGTTCAAGAAAAAAATTCCCTTTTGCATCATAAAATTCTTTTCATTTTCATTAATTTTTGGCCCGTTTATTTCAATCTCCAGTATCTGTTCATACAATGGATGATTTTGTCTTGAATAGCGAAGTTCAGCCGAAGAATGAGTCGATGGACACTGCAATCGATGATGGGACGTTTATTGATATGAATGCCGCAGCAGTCGTAGTGGTCGAAGTTAAACAAGAGCCTAGGATCAAAGTGGAACCAGAAGATCACGATGAACCACTTGCGGTGTCCATGCCACGACAGCGTTACCGTGGTTCAACAGTTGAACTCGGCGTCGATAGAGCAAACAATGAGTCGAATATCGAAGATTGGTATCCAACGGAATTTAAAGTCGAAGTGGAAGCCGACATCAAAGTAGAACAGAAGTCAAAGGAAGGAAAGCGATCAGATAAAAATGACGCACAGAAAGAAAATGGAAATCGTGAGGTGGAAGGACAGTCGAAGAAAGATGATGCGGTGCCGAGGTCATCGAATGGAAATTTGAGGAAAAAGAGCATTGCTATGAAGGGTAGAGCTAAAGCGGTGATCAATGCTGCGCATAGAAAACAGTCAGCGGCAAAAAGGGCCAAGAAACAGCACAAGTGCCAAACATGTGGATATGTTGCGCCAAGACCATCCAATTTGAAGAGGCATATGTTCAAACACACTGGCGAGAATCCTTTTCCATGCAATATCTGTAACAAACGATTCACGACGAACTCGAACCTTCAAACACATTTGAAAACACACCCCGATGAATATCCGTTCAGTTGTTCAGTTTGTCTCAAGAGGTTCGCACAGAATGACGAAAGACTGGTGCACGAGGATGTTTGCAATGGGCGACACTTCGAATGCCATTTGTGCAAGCAGTACTCTACTCTGATTGAGTTCAGCTTGAAGGTGCACATGCGTGGGCATAGTGGCGATCGGCCATTCCGATGCAGCGTTTACTCCAAGAGATTTACAGTACGATGCAACCTAAAGGCTCATTCGAAAATTCACACAAATCCTCGTCCGATAAAATTCCGATGCATGGTTTGCGCCCGTTACTTCACAAAGGAAAT
>NW_022600868.1:0-3779 GCF_009176505.1 Sitodiplosis mosellana | reverse complement strand
CGATGCATGGTTTGCGCCCGTTACTTCACAAAGGAAATGGAAAAGAATCAGCATGAACTGAAATGCAAAAGCCGGCGCTACGATTGCTACTTGTGCAAGAGCTACTCGACGTTTCATAAATCACATCTGATGACACACATGCGAATTCATCACACCGGTGCCAAACCATTCCGATGTGAAATGTGCAACAAATGCTTCGCACAGGAAACCAACCTTACGCGACACCAAAAACACAACCATAAGTGATCTAATAAATTACGAATTTGATAGAAGTTGGGAGCCCTTAGCAATAAAACACTTCCACTCTCCTAAGCACTTAATTCCAGAATTGTTCGACTTAATCACTAATTCTTCTTTAATTTTCATTCAATAAATAAATGTACAAAACATAAAAAATTAGCTCCATGTATTATTTCTCAACACACTACTCTCCCACAACTTATTATAACATTGCAGACGTAGATTTGCTATGAGGGAAAATAGAAGAGCTTTTTGTTTTATTTGCTCTGAAAAAATTGGAAGAACATTCAACAATTCGTTTTTTTCCAAAATTTTATCATTTTACTTTTTCGCAGGCCCATTTCGTGGACTGCGTAAAAGTATTGCATTTGGCCCAAATTTTAAGACACCCCAAAAATATGATTTCTATCCGTTTTCGAGGC
Source organism: Sitodiplosis mosellana (assembly GCF_009176505.1). Taxonomy (NCBI): domain Eukaryota; kingdom Metazoa; phylum Arthropoda; class Insecta; order Diptera; family Cecidomyiidae; genus Sitodiplosis; species Sitodiplosis mosellana. The sequence continues at coordinate 3,117 of NW_022600868.1, read as the reverse complement.
CGTAGAACACGAAAAAATGGGTTTTAGAGCGATGTTTTATGAGTCTGTTCCACGTCGTACGTTGTACGTTGTGCGCAAATTTTTTAATGTAATTTGTTAACACGATAGCTCAACGACCAGTCGAGATAAATGAGATCTGGTGATGGCAAAAGTTTGGGCTTGTTTAGACTTAGAAACCATTAGATTTTCACCCACTTCAGATATAGCCTAGGATAACCTAGCCTATGGCCAACCTTTGAAAATCCCTGAAAATTCATACTTTTCTATGGAAGATACCTAAAATAGCCCCCCTACATGGTTTTCATCATATCAAACTGCTATTATTTCATCAAAATATTGAGAATTAGAGAGCAAGATTATATCATTTTCCCATGATTTCAGTATCAAATTCGAATTTATAGGTGAAAATATTGAAAATTTCCGAAATGGTCACACTTTGCGTACAAAATCGGTCATAGCTCACAAACTAACCACCTTATAAAGATTATTGGCAACTATATATCACTTAATTTTTTATGAAGAATCGATTTCCAGTTCAATCGACCGTATCTGAAGTCTCAATGGGGTCAAAAATGCAATTGTTCGCGGTGATATTTTCAACTCGCAATATTTTTTCCACTTGGAATAGAATTTTTGTGCATAAAGCTTGCAAAACGCATACGATTCAGAAATTTCATCTCGCAAACTCCAGTCTTTGTTATAAAATAACAGTGCTATTTGAATAACATAATATTTATTTCTCTACGGCTTTGGTATCATTTCTACATTTTCGTTCCAAATCCCTTGGAAAATACCACTTTTGTATGAAAGTTAAAAGAAACATTTGAATTCATTTTAATCCAACATTTGAGCATTTTTCCAAAAGCCGTGACGCGATAATTTCTAAATATCACTAGTTTTGAAGGGCATTTTAATATTAAGAAATAATTTTTTATTCATCGATATCTAAATTTTATACGAATGAATACAAACATGATTTTCATTTGAAAGATCTGATTTTAAATCAAACCATTTGAAATAGTTCTGTATGTTTTGATAAATTATTTGTAATTTTATTATTTATTATTTGGATTGATTGTGAAACAGATCACTGAATATAGAGAGTATTTGGATCCCACTGCGAAAAAGTTCGTCTTAATACGGTAAGACCATTTATTTTGAAAAGTAATTGGAGAGTAATTCAAAGAGTGATTTCCCCCTCGACGGAATCGTATTTACTTTTCATCACTGAATAAGCTAAAAACGCTGTCATTCGCACAAATCTACGCATTCCCAAAAAAAATCTTAAGCGAATCCCATACGAAACCATAGCCGTACTTGATAATACTTTCCATAGAGGAAGAGACAGCTTCTCAACTATTTTTAAATTTCAATGAATGTACACACGAAAATAAGTACCTAAAATCTGGGATAAATAAAACAAAAACGAAAATTCTGTCACTGTCGCATTTTGTACCAACACAACCTATATCTATGGGTGACATTGAGAGTATTGTATGTTTCACAGACTTTATATTGGAAAAAGTCAACCTTTTTGATCATGAAAATAGTAAACAATACAGCGGCACCTGGGGACTAAGAGCAATGTGTCATACTTTCAACGTTTGAACTAACACAGACGCATAGCCAGAGCGTCGAAACCGAACTGTCAAACTACAACGGGGACCGCGTAGTCGGTTGTCATTCGTTGCGGAACGCGCTAAAAGTATGCATAAGTACATGAGTACATATTTCAAGCATTCTGGTCAAAAAATATTTCAATTATTTAAAAAAATATACCTAGTGTATTAATATGAAAACCCATTTTTAAAAACATTATTCATATTTTAGGAACGTTTGAAAAAATACCGAAAAAGAATATGAACTTTCTTTTTTTTGCTCAAAAACTCTTTGCTAACATTTGTCTTGTTTTTGATTGACAAAGTGAGGTTAAGTATCTACTGACATGTTCAATGAGTAGAACAAATTTGTGCACTCGGTGGAAGCCATTGTGTGTTTAAGGAGCCACTTTATTCCCATGGGTCCTGAAACACATTTAAGCTCACTTTCTAGGAAGCGAACGTAAATATGGAGAAAATTGAATTAATTGACTTTAAAATTCATTTGAACATCAGAAAATCTAAAGAAAACTCAGATAAATTTGTTCATGTTGGACACATTTTTCTAAATTTGATAATGTGGATGTGTCATCCAAATCATTCATTGCATTTAAATAGGAAAGAGAGAAACAACATATTTTTACACACATATTTATTTTCCACTTGATTTTATCTTTTTTATTCACTCCATGAATAATATACGTTCACGAAAATGCGTTGTCTTTTTCAAACATAGTAGTTCAAATTCAACGAGTCGTTCTACGAAGGTGCACTTAAGACTGTCTGGCGTATATTTAATTTGTACTTTATTCTGACAGCCCCGTTGTAATTGATGATGACAGTTCGGTTTCACCGCTCTGCGCATAGCCGTTACTTTTGACGCAAACTATGTGCATGATTCTCTATTTCTCCAAATTTTCGCCAGGTGCCGTTTTATTGTTCTTGTTTGACGTTTCCTATCTATTTGTACAGACGATCAGAGAGGCTGGAAAAAGTATTTTTATTGTCTTTTGCAAAGATGTATAGTTTGAGAAGACCAACAATTAAGTCTCTCCAAATTTGTACACATACACAGTGAAAAATAAAAGTCCACACTTAGGCGGATTTTCGACTGGTAGAGGCGCCCAGTCTTATATTTTGCCTAGTAAATTGAGTTTCAGTCGAAAAACCGACTACACACAGAAAAGAATCCCCGGAAATTTTGGGTGTTCGCCGTAAAATTTGACATTTATATATAAATTTCTACATACATTTTACCGGCAACACTTCAATTTTCCGGGCGATGACATATTTTCGAACATTTTATCAAATACTATGTATATTTTACCGCTTGAAATGACAGATGGCGCTAATTTCTGTTAGAATATTTGAAATTATGTCATCGCCCGGAAAATTCAAGTGTTGCCGGTAAAATGTATATAGAAATTTATATATAAATGTCAAATTTTACGGCGAACACCTAAAATTTCCGGAGCTCCGTGACGCCAGCCCCCCCCGGTTCCAAAATTTAAATCCGAGA
>NW_022600867.1:0-2459 GCF_009176505.1 Sitodiplosis mosellana | reverse complement strand
ACAGCATGGCATGTTGTTTCATCACATAAAGGCTGATCGTGGTGATCCGTATCTAATGGTAAGCCGTTTACAGTTTACTGATCGGACGGCACTTGAACGTTATGCGGATGCCTTGCAACAGGTAATTTCGCGGCACGATATTTTACGTACCGTCTTCATCTGGGAAGGTCTCAATGAACCGGCACAGGTCGTTCTGCGCCAGGTTCCTACGTTACTCGCCGAGATTAGAATTGGTGATACCGAAGTATCTGTAGTAGAGCAATTGAGTGACCAATTCAATCCGCGTCACTACCGTTTAGAGTTGACACAAGGACCGCTATTTCGATTGATGGCAGCGCCAACACCTGGAGGTAGCTGGGTAGCACTTCAACTTATGCACCACATAATTGCTGACCATTCATCAGTGGAGAAACTAGCAGCAGAAGTTCATGCCATTATCGACGAAAAGATCGAAGAGTTGACTACGCCAACATCATTCCGTTATCTCGTAGCCCAGGCTCGACTAGGAGCCACATCAGATGAGCATAAGCGATTCTTTACCAAAATGCTCAGTGATATTGACGAGCCAACCTTGCCATTTGGCCTGAGCGATGTTGGCCTATGTGGAATGGAGATCAATGAAGCACACCTGATGCTACCACAGATACTCAACGATCAACTCAGGGCAGATGCACGTAAGTTGCTGGTTAGTTTGGCTAGTGTTTGCCATTTAGCCTGGGCACAAGTGCTTGCTCGAACTAGTGGTCGTGATGCAGTGGTCTTCGGTACCGTGCTACTTGGCCGTTTACAGGCCGGAGAAAAGAACCATAACATCATGGGACCGACGATTAACACGCTTCCAATGCGGCTAAATATTGATGAGAGGAGTATAGAAATTGCAGTACGCCATACTCATGCACGGTTGAGTGCATTGCTAGCACATGAACATGCATCACTTGTGTTGGCACAACGCTGCAGTGGGTGTCCAACTGGCTTGCCACTATTCAGCGCTATACTGAACTATCGCCATAATCGAAAGACCGAGCATGACACTGCGTCACTTTCTGGAGTTACTTTTTTGGGTGGTGAGGAGGGAACAAATTACCCATTAGTTCTGTCGGTTGAAGATGATGGCAATTCTCTAAGACTGGTGCCACAAGTGATTTTACCGATATCAGCAACTCGGATCTGTGGCTATATGCAACAAGCTCTGGAATCATTCGCCTATGCGCTAGCGCAAAATCCTCAGCCACAGCTAAGGACATTAGCAGTAGTTCCAATAGAAGAGCGAACGTTACTGCTGCACACCTGGAATCAAACAACGGTAACTTATTCACCCACCTGCTGTCTTCACCAATTATTTGAGGAGCAGGTTGAATGCGAGGGAGAGGCGACTGCTGTAAAATTTAATGGAGAGACTCTGAGCTATAAAGAACTCAATACAAAAGCTAATCAACTAGCACATTATTTAATTGCACGTGGCGTCAAACCCGATGACCGCATCGCACTTTGCGTTGAGCGTAACACAACAATGCTCATTGTAATGCTGAGTATTTTGAAGGCCGGCGGCGCATATGTACCACTTGATCCGGCTTACAGTAGTAAGCGACTAACTAATATTTTACAGGATGCCAAACCTATGTTTTTGTTGGCAGATGCTACGGGTCGGAAAGCACTCGGAGACCATCAAGTACCAATGCTTGACTTGGATAAACCGTTGTGTGTCAATTTATCAATTAATAATCTGGATGTTACTGTACTTGGAGTTACTCCAGGCCATCTGGCCTATATTATTTACACCTCTGGTACAACAGGAACACCGAAAGGAGTAATGGTTGAACATCACCAGGCAGCACAACTTCTCAAGTCCGTAAACGACAAATTTGATTTTGATAAAAAGGATATATTCTGTACATGTCATTCGATTTCTTTTGACTTTTCTGTTTGGGAGATATGGGGTGCATTATGCTATGGCAGTCAATTGTCGATTGAACCATCCAATATCACCCGCTCCGCAGATGAATTTTATGATTGGATCTGTACGAGTGGTATTACTGTACTACATCAAACCCCATCGGCATTTAAAACGCTCATGACAGCCAATAATATAAGTTTGCGATCCAATCAACTGCGATATGTGCTCTTTGGTGGTGAAGCGTTGGATCCATTGATTTTGAGGGACTGGTATGCAAAGTACGCAAAAAGTGAAACGATTTTATTAAATTTGTATGGCCCCACTGAAACTGTTATATTTGCGTCGTGTTGGATCTGTGATAACAAGATTCCCGAGAACTCGCTGACCCCAATCGGTCGTCCACTGTATGATAAGCGTATTTATCTGCTGGATGCATTTGGTGAGCCAGTGCCACTAGGAGCTGAAGGAGAATTGTATATTGGTGGTGATGGTGTGGCACGGGGCTATCTCAACCGACCTGAACTTACTGCTGAACGTTTCCTTCTCGACCCATTCATTGACAATC
>NW_022600866.1:0-2057 GCF_009176505.1 Sitodiplosis mosellana | reverse complement strand
GCAAAGTGCAAGGCCCGTTCACAATAACATGTTTCGTACTAAATTACCCATACTTCAACACCGCCTCTTAATTTAACAGAAACTATGTTATAAATGTAATTGCAAATGAAAGAAAATATTGCGAAATTCTACGTTAAACATTATTTCAAATTCAAATTCTCGCGATGCTTAAGAAATAAAATTCTGCCAAGCCCTTTCGTCATCATGTCTGCGACTTGCTCACCGCTTGACTTGAATTCAACTTTGACTTCGCCCTTTACAATCACATCACGAATGAAATGATATTTTATATCCAAATGTTTCATTCGCTTTCTTTCCTTTGGCTCTTCAGCAATGTTGATGCATGACTGATTGTCCTCGAAAATTGTCACTGGCTGAATACATTCAATGTTCAATTCAACCAATAATTTTTGAATCCATTTCAATTCGCAAACTGCCTCAGTCAATGTAATGTATTCGGCTTCGGTCGATGATAAGCTGACTGTTGTTTGCTTTCTGCTCGCCCAGCTTACCGTGTTTCCAAACAACTTGAACACGTAGCCCGATGTCGACTTTCTGTCGTTTGAGTCACCACCCCAATCTGAATCGCTGAATCCAATCAATGTTTCTGCTGCATCGTTCTTTCGATAAACCAATTTCAAGTCGATTGTTCCACGAATGTATCGCAAAATGTGTTTCGCATGATTAAAGTGACTTTCATTGAAACAACTTTGAAAACGACTGAAATATCCAGTTGCAGCGCACAAATCTGGTCTCGTTGTTACAGTTGCATAGATCAAGCAACCAATCAGCTCTCGATATGGATGATTCGAGCAATTGTTTGAATCACCCGGCTCCAGGTGCAAACCCTTTTCCATTGGCGTTGCCTTTGGTTTGCAATCTTGCATGCCGAATTTCTGCAAGACTTTTTCCAAATATTTCGACTGACTCAGCACAATCGTTCCATTCTTCATGTCTTGTTCAATATGCATGCCCAAGAAAGTGCTCACTTTTCGAATTCCTTCGACAACAGCTTCTTGATGGTGTTAATGATCTTCATGTCGCTGCAAAACACCAAAATATCGTCGACATACAGCAACACATACACGAGCGTTCCATTTTGCTCCTTCACATACAGGCATTGATCATTGATGCACTGTTTGAATCCGATGTGAATCATGAACTTGTTGAATTTCTCGTTCCAAGCACGAGACGCTTGCTTCAGTCCATATAGCGCTTTGTTGAGTTTGCATACCTTTTTGTTTTGCTTAAACCCATCTGGCAATTCCATATAGATCTCCTCAGTGAGATCGCCGTTCAAAAATGCGCTCTTTACATCCATTTGGTGAATATGCATGTCATTCTGATTTGCAATTGACAGCAAAATCTTCAATGTCACCAGTTTGGCAACCGGAGCATAAGTTTCACTGTAATCAAATCCAAACTTCTGCGTAAAACCACGAGCGACGAGTCGTGCTTTGTATTTGTCAATGCTTCCATCGGCCTTTCTCTTCAGTTTAAAGACCCACTTATTTGTGATGGCTTTTCGATCTTTCGGCAAATCGCAAACAGTCCAAGTTCCATTCTTTATCAAAGAGCTGTACTCACTGTCAATGGCATCTTTCCAATATTGCCAATCGTCTCGATTTTTCGCCTCATCCATCGTCATCGGATCATTTTCAACAAACTGTTCAGCTGATAATGCAAATTCACCCAATTCTGTGACTTCAGCTGACAATGCACATTCAGTCATGCTTGCCCAATCGCCGTATCTTTCCGGCGGCCGTCGATTTCGCTCACTTTTCCGTGGAATATCTCGTTCGACGTTACCAGTGCGATCCTTTTTGGCACTGTTGATTTTATCTCTGTTGTCACCGATGCTGTCCATGTTAGCATCGTGGATCGATGTATTGCGGTTACCAACACCGTCCAAATTGGCGTTGTTGATCGTTGAATTGCGGTTACCGGCACCATCCGTATCGGTGTCGTGGAATGTCTCCTCCGACTCATCGTCCGTCAGCAAATCGTTGACATCTGCTTGTTCATTTTCACTGCAATCATTGTTCGATGCCGCCTCT
>NW_022600865.1:0-5376 GCF_009176505.1 Sitodiplosis mosellana | reverse complement strand
TTGTATTTAAAAGCGTGAGTGTTAGTGCTTGAACAATGGCATTTTATTTTTTCAAATCTTGATGCGATATTTTATTGAATAGAATAAATATATTTGCACTACCAAGAACACGAACCTATAGATATACCCATTTTCACAGAGAAAATATGGACCCACCCGCACATGATTCACCGAAACATATTCTGAACGTCCTGATCGATGACTGTGTAGACGAAATCTTTCGCCGCATATTTTGTTTAGAAGATTTTCTCAACATGTCGGAAGTTTGTCAACGATTTCAAAAAAGCGCAAAAAACTGTTTTCGAATGCAGTTCAAATTGGTGTATCTGTTTAAAAGGTATCGACAAGAGGCTATATGTGTACCTTCAACACGGGCAATTGCACTTCTGAATACGTTTGGACCATCAATTCAAGGACTGCAATTCCAAACTACATCAGATGAAGAACACAATGATGAAATATTCGAATCAATCGTAAAATTCACCAGCAAAACACTAAAAGAATTACATATTGACTGCTACACCATGTGTCACACCATAGATTTCGAACAAATGCCATTTCCTGCTTTAGAAATTTTGCATTTAGGTTCAGTTTTACCGAAAAACATCGAACAGATCGTCTCACACTTAAAAGGATTAAGCATATCACATATAGAACCAAGTTGTTTCATACGAGAATTTCCGCGATTGGAGATGTTTAGGATCGTAGAGGACTATTTTCATGATGTAAATTATATAACGGACGATATGTTTTGCGAGTTCGTGTCGCTAAATCCTCAATTGCAACGTTTAGCTGTGATTCATTGCAATAAATTGACTCCATTGATATTGCAAGCCATTGGTGACAATTCAATGAACCTTGTCGAATTGAGTGTCAGTGGATCGGGATTCAGACGCACACCAAGCCTCCTAGATACGAATCTACCGTATTTGGGCTCATTAAACCAACTCAAATACCTTGAGATTCAATTGAATACTACGACCTCGTTCAAAATAATGATTAATACTTTTGCTGAAAATGAGGTGCCAATCGAAAAGATAAAAGTCGATTTATTGATTATAGAAGGACAGCCAATCGATCCATGTTCTGATTTGAAGACTATAAAGACATTGAAACATGTAGATATTGATGAAATGAAAAACAGAAATTTGTTCAATGAAAACGAAGTGTTGGCTAATTTGATTAGAACACAAACTGCGTTAGAGACGATCGAGATGATGTGTTACGATGAAAGCCCTATGCCAATCCTAAATATTGGAAATATGTTGAAACATGGTGGAAATTTAAGGAAATTCGAACTTTATACTGGAATATTAGACTTTAATTTAGAAAGCTATGAATCAGTTTTGTGTCTGGTCAGAAATCGTACCCGAGTTGAGATTATACTTGGAAATCAAAAGAGCAAGTGTATTCCAGAGGGTGTTGTAACGAACAATGAATGGTTAGAAGTTCGATACGTCACTGGCTCGGACAAACGAGGAGCATGTATTCACGTAGATGATAATTATTTCGATACTGTAAAATCTATTTAAATAAATGGTTCTTCGAAATGAGATTTCTTGGTTTTATTGAAGAAACGAACAACGATACAGCTACATCACTGAATCTGGATCATTAATAACATATCTCACCCAACTATCACCACGGACAGATCTACATCTTCTATTGCATATACTTGTAGAGGATTTTATTCCAGCTAATTCAGGTCGGGCAATTTTTCAGAGCACTCTAACAAACATTTCTATCGGCTTGAATAAAAATATCAGATATTGATGCGTTATGTGCGTTCACCAAACGAAACATTGCTTCAGAGTTGTTATGTCTGTGTGATTTTGTTTGCATACAGTAGCAGTGTACATGTAGCAGTGATTGAAACAGCTGGTAGTTCTACCGGAAACCGATAGTTCTAAAATGAAAAATGCAGCTTTAAATTCGAATTTCGGTAGTTGATATTCGAAAGTTTTCCATACGTTTTTGCCTAGGGGGAAAGAACTGAGTAAATGAAAATAGAAATATTGTGAATAATCGCATATTCTACCGAGTTTGGATCAATACGCGTCAATGCGTGTCAATGCGCTGAATAACTAGCTGCGAATGCACACACACAAAAATAAGTATATAGATAATTTACTTTACTATTTTTATTTGGAAATCTATCCAAATATTGCGATATTCATGAAAAAATTGTGTTTGCCAAAAAAAAATAATTGAAGTATTTAAATTTATATTCCTTATAAATACGCAACAACTGAGACGATTTAAATCGTCCGCGTCGATTTGCTGGCTACATGTCTGTTGCATAAATATATTTTGCTCGCTCTGTTGCTCGACCCTCATTCAGACACACACACACTCTTTCTCTCTTTCGCACATCGTTTCGCGTCAAATGTCAACTCAACGTTAAAGCGACACTCACACAGTGAAGAAATGTCAAACAATCTGTTTGAAATAGAATCACGCATCCAACAACAAACCAATATTACTGTGTTTTTGTTTGTGCAATTGTTGTTTACAATTGCGGTAATTAGTGTAAAAATCTACTTGATATCACAAATAAATAGTTCATTACTTTAGTTACAGTTTTCATTGAGTTTTGTTCTGTGTTTTCCTGTCAAAATGTCACAAAATCGTTTCGTGTTGAAAGCAACAGATCAGAACAATCTGGAAAAAATTTCAAAATCAACTGAAAACTTGAAAAACAATATTATATTAATGTCATTGACGAATGCACAAACTGATAAAGTATTAAAATTGGCACAAGATGTATTTGATACTTATAGTGAAGCTATCGAAAATGTTATCCCATCGACCGAAAAGAATGTCCGCCAAAATATAAATACATTGCATTGCCGTGTGAAAGAAATACTCGCTGCACATGATTCAGCGTATAAGCGAAAGAAAAAAATCGGCGAAAAGAGAGAAAGACTGTGTGTGTGTCTGAATGAGGGTCGAGGAACAGAGCGAGCAAAATATATTTATGCAACAGACATGTCGCCAGCAAATCGACGCGGACGATTTAAATCGTCTCAGTTGTTGCGTATTTATAAGGAATATAAATTTAAATACTTCAATTATTTTTTTTTGGCAAACACAATTTTTTCATGGATATCGCAATATTTGGATAGATTTTCAAATAAAAATAGTAAAGTAAATTATCTATACACTTATTTTTGTGTGTGCATGCAAATATGGTCAATAAAATGTGCGTATTTGCAACTGTCATTCCTACTCGCCACGAACGAGACGAAGCAACAGAAGAAAACAACAACAATAACACTACGGAACGCAGTGCAAATGCCTGTGAATATTTGTCAATACGTGTCAATGAAGTAAATATACCAATAGTTCTTTCCCCCTAGGCCCAATTTCTAACTACACAAAATAAAATGCAGCGGTTTTGTTCACTTTTTATTGTTTTCACCTTGAAATGACCATTATTTGGTTGAATGTTCCAAATGCTGATATTATAAAATCACCAACTGCTAGTGACACATACTATGCTGAAACTGCCGGATATTACAATTATCTCACAACCGAACGAAACCTGGAATTGCTCGCGTTTTTAACGGATATATTACGAATTTTCCAGCGATGCCATAAAAAACTCCAAAGCAATGATTTAACGATTGCTAGTTTAGTGCGTCCCTTGAATTTGCTGCGAAATGCACTCGAAGATTTGAAACAAAACCCATTGTTAGGCGGCTGGAAAAAAGCATTAAACGAAGAAATTGTTGTGGGAGAGGATGAAAAGGTATTCCTCAAAGAGGTTGAGCTTGCTCAAAAAGAAACAATTTGGAATTATCATCAATTCTTTTGCGATACCAAGAGCTTGTGCAATTAAAACCGAAAATAAATTGTTATATATTTATTACAATATGCCAACGCTTGAACAGTGGAACCCGCGGCGAACAACAGTTTACTTTCTGAATGGAAAAGCAAGTCGAGCACGAAGTGAAACCGAAAAGACAAAGGAAGCACTGTATTATAGAGGAATATTCGATGTGCCCGATGTGATTGTTGACAACGATAAAAAAATTCGGTAGCTCTAAAAAATTCCTATTTTAATCACAGACATGTAGACACGTATATACTGCACAGCCGCTTGGTGAACGCATCATATATATCTGATTTTTCTACTCAAGCTGATTGGAATATTTGGTACGTGTAAAAATCTGTTGTTTAACGAACAACATATATTGTATATATACAAAGTTTATTCATATACTGATATTTTCCACCAAGATTCTGCAAATATTCTTCGAACTATTAAATATATATGAAAATATTCAGATAGGATGATATCTTTTGTATAAACGAATTTACTCCAGTATTTGATAACAACAATATTTTTGAATTTTCTCTCTCGCTAGATGGCACTTCAAATTGAAAATAGGCACAATATCAAGCCTATTTTCAATTTGAAGTAGATATTTTTATTGCATCATTGTGCGCATGTGTGAGTGTTCGGGTGTGTGTGTGTATTGAGAAGTAGCCATGTCTCATTAAAAACAGACCTCATAGTATATCCTTATGAATTGTATTTTTGTATTGATTATAGTGAATTAAATATGAAATATATCAAATTGAAATTGTGCAGAATAGTTAACAATAGTAACATAGTTCACAATTCAGTGGTTGAATTCTGTGAACTGAATTATTCAGTTTGTATTTAAAAGCGTGAGTGTTAGTGCTTGAACAATGGCATTTTATTTTTTCAAATCTTGATGCGATATTTTATTGAATAGAATAAATATATTTGCACTACCAAGAACACGAACCTATAGATATACCCATTTTCACAGAGAAAATATGGACCCACCCGCACATGATTCACCGAAACATATTCTGAACGTCCTGATCGATGACTGTGTAGACGAAATCTTTCGCCGCATATTTTGTTTAGAAGATTTTCTCAACATGTCGGAAGTTTGTCAACGATTTCAAAAAAGCGCAAAAAACTGTTTTCGAATGCAGTTCAAATTGGTGTATCTGTTTAAAAGGTATCGACAAGAGGCTATATGTGTACCTTCAACACGGGCAATTGCACTTCTGAATACGTTTGGACCATCAATTCAAGGACTGCAATTCCAAACTACATCAGATGAAGAACACAATGATGAAATATTCGAATCAATCGTAAAATTCACCAGCAAAACACTAAAAGAATTACATATTGACTGCTACACCATGTGTCACACCATAGATTTCGAACAAATGCCATTTCCTGCTTTAGAAATTTTGCATTTAGGTTCAGTTTTACCGAAAAACATCGAACAGATCGTCTCACACTTAAAAGGATTAAGCATATCACATATAGAACCAAGTTGTTTCATACGAGAATTTCCGCGATTGGAGATGTTTAGGATCGTAGAGGAC